>NW_005842423.1:438465-469807 GCF_000455745.1 Alligator sinensis
TTAACTATGTGATGATGCACTGAAAATTTATAGCCTTCAGCAGCAACCAATATTTCTTATTTAATACATATGGTCGGGCTAACATCCTGCAACATATAAAAGTATCACATCAGACCATTTTAAAGGACTGATAGCAAGACACACTTGTGACTGGTTTATTTCTTCCACGCTTATTTCTTCCTGCATCTATTCCAACCACATTCAGTAAGGCGGTCAAATAAACCACTCTTTGAAGATGGTAAAGAAATTGGGGGACATAGGGGAGGGGGAAGGGAGAGGAGGTCTGCCATTACAGTTATAGAAAACTTGATGCAGCCACCACAAAAGTTTTCCATGTGGTCCAAGCAATCCCAAAAACCATAGCCAAGCACTGTGAGTTGAACTTACAACTTTCTGCTTATAACAAGGTATGTGTATAAAAGATCATACCGGAAGTTTATTTTTAAATCAATAATATTCCAGTATCGTATTTGAATATGCTCACACCTTTCCTTTCCTGAGATGATGATTTTGAATATAAGGTGACCTGGAGATACTGATAAACATAATGAACATAGAAAAAAGTTGAAGGAGATTATCAAAGGGAACCGAGTTAGTTAGGAAGTCATATCCTCCAAGTTATTTAGTTAATACACTACAAGCATGTAGGCAGTCAAACCCAAATGGCAAAAACCAAGGTTTGGAACCACAGTCACAAAGTCAGGAGAGAAATCAGGTGCCAAGAGTAGGACAAAGCAACTCTTACTCTAAGGCTACAAATGGATGTTGCATATGTTCCCAGATCAACCATTTTATGCTTACACAAAGTGCAATTGTTGAGGTATGTCTGTTGTCCCAGGACAAACCCTAAAAAGGTTCACAGTATAAGAAGTGCTAACATTTTGTCTTGGGACATCATGAAATGTGTCTGAATGGTTGTCCTAGGATTGCATCATTGAATCAATTGCAGAAAAAGGCACTGCAGTCAGTTGCTCATTAAACCCTGACTGGAAGGGCAATGTGCATACATGTCAATCCAAGGACATTTCTCTTCTGGGAAAACACATGCAGGACTTTTCCCAGGACAAATGCAACATCTGTTCCTAGCCTCAGGCAAATCTTTTGAACAGCCTGCAAGCCACTGTTCTGGTTCCTGACATTATTTACTTAAAGTTTCAGATAGTGCCTACTTAGAATCCCTGAGGATTGTAAAGCACATGGGTGCTTTAGAAAAAGCCACCTGGTATGTATCTGCATCTTTAGGCACCCAAGCACTTGTAAAGAAAGACCCTCGGGGCCTACTAAAAAATCAGTGAGAGCCAAGTGTGTAACTGCACTTTTTTCCCTTTGGAATGCTCTCTGATCTGTTTAAAGTTTTAAAAGGGGTTAAGGCTAGGGTTATGTTATATCTAACAGAGTCATCAAGGTGTCCTCTCTACTCCTAATTATGCCCAAATATTATTAATTATTAGGTATGGAACAGAGTAAATTCCAAGCAAAATTAATCCATTTGACACTTAGGAGACATTAACCATGTTTAGAAATGCTAATCATTTACTGTACTGGCTTAGTCTATGTCTAATTGCCAACTCTTTTGCAGAGGAAGGTCTTGTTTCCAAGAGAAGAAAAAGAGGATGTGGTAGAGGATTCAGTTTTACTTAAGATGACTGACTTAACAGTTGTCTGGAAATGAACTTTGGAGACAGAGAGTTCATTATAATTCCATTTTGATTGTTAAAAGTTCATATGTCAAAGTGTTGGGAACTACGTGACTCATTTTCCCACCTCCCCTTCTTTCCCTCACCATCTGCCTGGGAGAAGAAAAGTTGCTAATAATTACCACCTTTATTTATTTTAATATTTATGTGAAACCCCAGGATTCCCAGTCCCTCTCTTTTTTGGGAAAGGTCACTTCCCTGTACTTCCAAAATACACATTTAGATTGGTTGTATTTTTTTTTAATTTTGCTTTTCTTCTAAGCCCAGTGTGCAGATGGGTCTCCTTGCCCAGACAGAATCCTAATGAAATGATTGAGGTCCTTATATGGTTCAAGGGCTCCATCCACAAGTAGAAGCTTGAAGGCTCAGGGTTTCACAACTGACTTCAACATGGAAACTGGATGTACTGACTTTCAGTAGCACTTCCCAGCTGGTATAAGAAGTTGTGTGCATGGCAATATATTGTGTGTGTATGTGTGTATATGCATACTTTTACATTCATAAAATTTGCCTTTGCTACATAGTAAACAAAATCCACATTATATATGCTGTATCAATATATAGCATATGTCTATGAAATGTGCATATATATGCATGTGTGTAAACACATATATACACATTCATAAATCTGTAAAACATAATTAAGCATCAAAACAAAATTTCAATGAAACTTATTTAAATGCCATGATGTGGCAAAGCCAGTTTAATCTCTTTAATTAGCAGAGAGTTTCAGAAAAGTTCTGACTTGAGATATAGTCAGCTGTTGGCCAAGAATGCAGTTCCTGGCAAACAAGCCTATGTAGACTCTAGTGGAGAGAGCATGTGGATTTGTTGCTATGTGCCCAACATGCTGTGAATATAAAGCAGCTCTGAGAGGTGCCAGTATTGGTATATCAATAAATAGTGAATCATTTGTGTTTTCTGTAACAGCAAGAACATTCAACGAAAGACAAGACTCTGTGGCCAGGTTCACATGAGTAGGGATGTGCCTTTGCAGCAGCACAAATAGTAGCAGCACAAATGTGTGCCTTTATTTTGTGCCACAGTGCATGCCCCTGCCCGTGTGCTTTGCAGTGAGTTGCACTTATCCACATGCTTCAGGGGAGGGCTGACTGGGGCATGGGATGACTCAACACTGGGGCTCCACAGCATGTGGAGATGGGAGAGCAGGCAACCCTGAGCTGCTTCCTCTCCTATATCTGCATTTGTACCAGCACTCGCCACTTTGGCATGGGTTGTGCCACATTTTTTCCAGGATTTGGGGGTTTTTTTGCTACCAAAAAATCTCAGTAGCAAATTTTGCCCCAGCATTGCAAATTAGCAGCACCGTAAACTGATTAATGTGCAGCTTGTGTAGTTTGTGGTGCTGCAAAGACGTTTGCAGTGCCACAAGCCACACATGCCCGCACATCTGGATCAAGCCTATATGTCCAAACACAGTTCGTGCATCTATTTGCCTAATTGTATTGTTTCTTTAAAATTTCACATTCAGTTTCAATTGTTGAGGCTGGTATATCCAAAATGTGACCCAGCTTATGATATGAAAGGTCTTCTGAATTCTTTTCCAATAAAGATAAATTTCATAACTGTTGACAAGAAATTACAATACTAACCATGAAGTATTTAAAATTGCGCTCAAAGATGTTCAAAATAACAGAGGAAACACATATTAAGTAAGTCACTATTTCTACTAAGTAGACAAATGAAAATTTATGAAAAATGAAGCATAGAATAAATGAAAAATCTATTTTAAAAGAATTCATGGGATCTCGTTAATTAGGCACTCTATGGATTTTCAGTGTTAAAGAGGCAATTTTTTTCATGTCAATTCTTACCTTGAACTTTCAAAAAGAAATTAAAACCTATGATTTAATATCCAGCAGAAAGCTGGGCTCACACTTTTTTCCAGCTCACGAGTAAAACATTTCAGCATGTAAGTGAGGCTCCCCAAAATGGTAAAAACATTTATAACTGGAACAGGAAGAGCTGAACAAGAAAAGTAAAACTTTACACACTCATAAACCAGAATCAGGAACCTATACAGCAGAGGCCAACCATGCCTTAAAAAGAATTATTAAAATGCACTGTGTGCGGGCCGGGAGCGATCCGGGCCCTTTTTGTGCTCTGCGCGGGCTGTGGCCAGCAGCCCGGGCATGGTGGATCGGAGAGAACAGGCGACACACTAGAATTAGGCACGGACGCGTAATGGTTGATTCAAGATTGTTTACTTACACTGAAGATGGTCGCAGTGTAGGCTGGACAGTTTCCCAGGCACAGCTCCGATTAAATCCTCGTTTGAGGACTACGACGAGCTCGGGTCTCTCCCACGGAGTTGTTGAGGCTCCGTGGGTCCTTTTGCGCGCAGGGAGAGGGATATGTCAAGGATTGTGAATGGCGACGGGGAGAGGCTAGAGTCTGATCAGACCTCTGTTGCCTGCTTGAAATGCGCTGGGTCCAATAGGCTCCGCAGCGCTTAGAGATCTTCACACAGCATGAAGATCCCTCCTCCTGGTGTTCGTGGAGTCCTCCAACTTGGGCAGAAACCACTCAAGCTTTTTATACAGCTAGCAAGCCAATCACTAGTCGCCACGTGTGAATAATTTCACGCAAGCCAATAATGGGGCTCGAATTATAATACAAATGACGGGAACTCTTTGCAACGAGCATTTCTGTGCTGCAAAGATGAAATGCACACTGCAAAGAAAGCTACAATTTGGCGGGAAAATAATTCAGTGGCCCCAAAGCACACACAAAACAAAAATCACACCCTTGGGTTGTGACAGACTGTATTATCTAACCTGAAATTATGACAAAAGCAACAGAGAAAATCTAAACACTTCTTTTTTTTTCTAAGACACAATCCAGTTGTTTAAGTGTTTAAAATGTAAATCAATAGGACTTAAGCACTTTTAAGTATATTGAAAACAAGCTTCTGGGGCAATGGGGAAGCTGAATTACATTCAAATCTATAAACTGCTGAGCAAAATACAAAGAGCCAAATTCCTCACACCATACAAGGGGTGGATCCAGAAGGGTTGCAGTGGTGTAGTCTCACCCACCTTGTGAACTGCACTGTAGGAGCAGAAGTTGGGAACTTTTTTTGAAGTTCCAAAGAAGGTAAAAATTCCCCCTTGTCTCGGCACCCCTCCCTTCCCTTCATGCTCAGCACCTCCCCTCTACTTCCCAGTTCCCTCCATCTTCCACCTGCCACTGCCCCCAGCTGACCTAGAGGTGCTGCAGAGCTTCTCCTACCCCACCCTAGCCAGGCAATACAGCAAGCCAGGCTCAGACTAGGACAGTAGCAGAGGTGGTAGTTAGTGGTCCCTCTTCTGCCTGTTCCCCTCTGCTGTTCTCTGCTGTACTGGAAATAGGTTCAGGGAAGGATAACTTGCCTACTCCAGGCATCCCTGCTTGGAGCAGGGCAGAAGCAGCTGTTGTCAGGATCCTGGATATGCTCCCACATACTTGGCTCCTCTGGCACACAGGCAGATCCAGGATTCTGAAAATGGGGGATGCAGAAGCAGAAACTGGCACTGTATGGGTGGCTCCACCCCATCCCCCCAGCCTCCCCTTACACAATGGGGGTGGGCAGACCACACCCTGGGAGCAGCAGATGTGGTGACTTAGAAAATTATTTTCTCTAAGTCCCCAAATCAAGAAAGAATCTCCCCACACACATTATCTGCACTCCCTCACTTGCCTTCCCATTTCCACCCTTGCCCTCTCTACTCACACATCTGGGCACAGAAAGGAAAGATGTATACATCACTGCCACTACCATGGCTGCTTCTGCCCTGCTCCAATCGGGGATGCCCGAGGCGATACTGGAGCACTGTAATTAGAATGGGAAGAGAGCTGTCACCTGAAATAAGTAAAACTTTCCACATGTCCATCATCTTGGGCCCTCCTGGCAAAAATAAAAGTTGGTGATACACCCCCAGGATTTGTTCAGCAGTTGTAAAGATAAGCTTCTGAAACATATGCAGAATTGTCCATTATTCTCAGGAGCAATAACCAAACGTCTTTATGTTATATGCCCAAGTGAAATGGCACTGGTGTTAGAGTAAGAAGGGGGAAGGGATAGGAAATGACCAGGGAGAGATAAGGAATTCTTAAATACACTCAAATAAGTTTAAATGGAATAACAGATGGTATCTGGTTTTGTTGACCAGTTATCCCTTTTTGCAAGTTAAAACATCACTGAACTGTTATACTTAGAAGAAACTGAGCAAGGGCAGATATTCAGACAAGCCAATGAAAGAAAAATGTGTAAAAAGATTCCAAAAAACTGCCTGTCTTCTTACAGTTCATGCTGAATAAAGTAGTTCTGTAAACCTGTAAGTCTTTACCTCTCTATCCCCTTGGTAAGTAAAGCATCATGATCAGCAGCCATGCTGGTGACTCAGCATTGTTATCTCACTACCCCTACCAACAACCCTGTCAAGTCAAGCTGTCAGAGAAATGCTAGTTATCTTATGCTTTAAAATTGTTATAGAAAATGTAATCATTTAAAAACTTTTTAGCCACAGCCATAGCAGAAGCTCTAAAATATCTATAGTCTCCTGCAATTTATCTTGAATATAATTCCACAACAAACAAGTGGCCTGGTTTTCCAGGTAATGTAGGAGGACAAAAATGATGTTTGCAGTGTAATTAGGCTACACCTTTATTAATATAACTCATCCAGGAACTATCCAGAAATAACTTGTACACCACAGGCCATGAGTCCTTCCTTGTTTTTACCTTAGAGACTAAGGGCATTTATACATGTGCTCCAAAAGTCAGGGGAGGAGAGGTGGCCTTTAATTAGAGCAGCTCTGAGCCACTCTAATTAAAGTGTCTCATGTATCAGTATCCCTGTGCTTCAAAATGGTGGCATGGGCACTTTATCTAAAGATCATTTGAGCTTTAGATAAAGTGCCCCTGCCACCATTTTGAAGTGTGGGGACGCTAAGACATGAGATGCTGGAGCCTGCTGGAGCTCAGCAATTACTACACCCCAGCAGACTCGATTAATTGAGTCTGCTTTGACATGCTGTAATTACAGCACCTCAGAGCAGCCTTGCTGCTCATGTATAGGCACCCTAAGGGTGCCGATACTCATGCTTGTTCACATTCTCATTAGAACATGTAGGAGCAGGCTTGATTAATTGAGTCTGCTCAGCATTCTAATTAGAATACTCAAACATCACCACACCATCATGCGGATTAAGCCCCCACATATTTCTAAATGGCTATGGGGATGCTTTGAATTAGGTTTAGATAAAGCATCCTGTGGCCATTTTAAAATACACAGGGGTTTAATACATACGGCAGTGAGGAGTTCTAATTAAAGCAGCTGTCCAGGAAGCACTCTAATTAAAATGCCACCTCCCACCTCCAAGAACATGTATCGGCAACCTAATGTGCTTGCTACCTTGCCCTGCCTTCTGCCTGACTTCAAATCAACATAGTTATCTGTTTCCAGGACATCTATCAGCTTTCCCCCTAACACAACTGATCCCCATTCCAGTTTTGGGAACACATCACTACCCCACAAGAAGCAGCATTAATTTATTCCAAACTTTAGCTTTTTTAATGAATGCCTTTTCCTAAAATTCTTTTTTTCCAGATTTTCAAGGCACTGGACCTTCTATGAAAGAAGAACCTGAAATAATCACATGCCACTAAAAAGTGCCAGGAATAAGTTTGGTTGCTTCTATCTTTGTCTACCTGGGTTTCCAGATAATTAATGATCCCCTCCCCTGGTCAGGGGAGATATACCTCATTTTCCCTGAATAACTTGGGTACCAGTAAAAATACTTCACTGGGTAATTACCAAGCCTTCTCAATCCTGATGATTCATGTAACCCATAGCCTTGTCAACCCTTGGAGGCCTGGCATCTCCTTGTCATACTTCTGTTGTAGCATTTCAGACCAGTTCACATAATTCTGTTCCTGACTCTGTCCTTTGTTAATCTCTGCTCTGATGAATAAGTCAACCTTCTTTTAAATCCAAATAAGTTTCAGCCTAGTGTGCAATAATCATTTCTGGTGCTGTTTCCTGGCTGCCAAGAATTTAAGAGGGCATCAGCTGCTCTTAGAGCATAACCCTCTGGCCATGCCAATTTGGATCTGGCTTACCTTAGAGCGCCAGCTCTGAACCTTCAGGAGAGCTGGCTGCCTGCCTATGGACCTACTACACAATACAGTTCTGGCAGAGCCAATCATCAGTTTTAATGGCTAATTTCCTTCTTTCCTATAACATGCCCCTTCATTCATGCCAAACCAAAAGCTGCCTCACTGCTAATGCCCAGCAGTGAGCATTCAAGTGGAACAAGTACTCACTTGTAAACCTAATGCACAATATTAAACCTGTGTGTGCTGAGACACACTCACATATTCCTGAATGACAGAAAATACAGCATATATAACAAAGGTCTCCCTACTTTTCCATGAGTTTTGGTTCCACCAATCTTAGAATACATCTAAAATGTGCTGTGTGTGGAACCAATCCAAACCTGAACAACTAGGATTTATTTCACTAGTTGAACCTTACTACAACATGCTTGTTTTGATATAATGACTTGAAATGTCCTTTTTCCAAAGTAACTCTCCTAACGCTCCCCCCATGAACAAACAGTCTGGCACGAGGAGACTCAACTCCATGGACATATGTACTGTTTTGACTAAGCAAATGACTTTGTTAGGATAACACTATGTGGATTCTCGAGAAGCATTGAATCTGCAGCTGGAACAAGGCATGACCTGTGGCCTAGCAGAACTGCTGACCACAAGGCAGAATGATATCAAAGCCAGCCATTTGCTTATGCTAAGTAACCATCTTAATTGTGTCAACCATTTTCTGAGGAAAAAGCAGCAAGTGAATCTGTATGAGTCTGTGTGCTGTGAATGAGGTAAAGTTTTAGGAATGTGGAAGGTGGTACAACGTGAGACAGAAAAACAGACTGGAATGTGAAAAACAACACCTAATTGGTAACAGAATCTGAGGTGAACATATGCAAAAAGGTGAATGGTGATTCGTGAAGAAGTCTTCAGAAGCTTCCAGGTTTTGGTCAAAGTCCACCCATTGACCGAAGAAAAGAAGTCAAGGTCTTAGACATGCACTCATAGCAAAAAGACATGTAAATGAGTAAAATGCATTGGCAATTCCATGCTAATGAAGAAAACCATAAACAGAGGCGGAGCTTAAGGTGGGAGGAGTAATAGGTGGAACAAAGGAGGGACAGAAGTGGAATGAATGTTAATGCGTATAAACCAAAGTGTATAAATGTGGGAAAAAATTATTGTTCATTGCTGCTCCCCGTGCTCATAGACTGGGTGTCTGTGAGGGAGCTCGCCCAAAGCTGTCTTCATTCTGAATAAAGCTGTTGTGAGCAATGTGTGCTGGTGTTTGTGTCTTGCTTGCTCTGGCTAATGAGTACCAGGATCCAAGAGCAATTGGACCATCGTCTCCCTAGTTGTTGGGTGCTGCATGGAGTCAGGGTCTAACAGACTTCCCTTACATGTTTGTTTCTTTTGATACTGAGAAGCATATGGTCAGATCTCACCCTTCTGTTGAAGAAGGTGTGGAGATAAAAAGTCCTCTCTGCATATGGTTCCTGGTCTCTGTCATCCAAGTTTGCCGCTTTTGCTGCCAAGTTGTAGAGTATGGTGAAAATCATTTTTTTTTACAGTGGTTTCATATTGTGGGACAGAGAAGTACCAATAGGATACTTCATGGGCAATGTTAACTATATTAATTCTCCTCCATACTGATCCATTTTTGCAATGTGGCAGCAAACCAAGCAGTTCTGGTCACTGACGAATATGCTAGTGGAAGGGAATTTGTTGGGTGATCTAAAGTTATGAACTGGCTCTGGCTCACCTCTTAATAGTTAGGACTGGGCATACAGTGCCATTGCTTTCTGGCTTGTAAAAGGTAAAGGAACTGTCCCTTGATTTCTACATCTGGAAAATAAGACGTTAGAAACATACTGAGGTCATATCAAGAGTCAAACAGATCTGCCAGCCTCGGAATATAAGTGTAAAGATGAAGGAAAGCTCCACTCTAGTTTCAGTGCTGATCAAAGTGGGACTGATTGTCTGAGTCTCAGTGGTAAAGCTTGCATCTCTTTTTATAAAACAAATGCACAATACTGGACAGGTTGGCCTTTAATTTGTTGTTTTGGTTGCTTTAAAATAGAAAGAATACATTTCAATAACATAGGGAGAGAAACCTAGTTGGCATTTTTTACAAAAATAATTAGGAGCAAGTGGACCATAAGAAAGATCAAGGATTAAGTTGATTTCTTCCAGTTCTCTCCTACTTCAGTTACGTCAAAGATATTTTACAGTTTAAATGATATCATACACAGGAGACACATTTTGGGATGGGCAAAGTTAATTACTCTGGAGTAACCCCCCTCCCCCCGATCTACATATGCAGGGGTTTGGAAGCAGATTTGCTGCTGCTGGCAGTTTGGGGCTCCTGGCTGATTGGGATGTGGAACTGGTGGCACCCTGGGGCCTGCCCCACATTGTGCTGGCCCTGTGCCCTGCATGTGCCCCTGCTGAGACTGTCCTCAGCACACCCTTGAGGAGCTGTTTGCATGGACCAAGGGGTGTCTGACCCACTGGGCCCTGCTGCTGTTTATAACCACGGTGCCCCAGGTTTAAAAGAGAACCTGGTGTGAGACCCCGAGCTGCAATGGTGTGAAGGGCAAGCCTGAACTGCCCAGTAAGCTCCACCACCACCTGGAGGACTACCTGTGGCTGTGCTATATATCCCTGCCCCCCACATCTGAGGACAACATTGCCACCAGCATTGATACCTTCCTCCATATGTGAGAGGCTCATACCTGCCTAGCTGAGGGGGCACAGGTTGCTCAATAAAGTTTTGCATTTTCTCCCATCTCCCTACGTGTTGTGGGGGAGAGCAGGGGACCAAGGGCCAGGGAAGCATGGCCAGGTCAGGTGTGGGGAGGGCTGGGGTAGGGGCAGGAGCAGGGACAGGGACAGGGGCAGGGAGGGCCCTTCCTCAGTGCGGGGCTTATGGGGTGGGTGTGGCAGGCATGCCCAGCAGCCCAAGTTTATCCCTGCTGGTGGCGAGGATGTGCAGTTCCTGGTGGTGTCCTGGGGCACAGTGCCAGGCTTTCCAGCCAGAAGCCCCCTCTGGGGGAGGGGGAACTGGAGATGCTGAGGGCTGGTGGTGCCATGGCTACTCTGCCCTCCTGGGTGGGGATGTGCACCCAGAGCTGGTGGGGCAGGCACTGGCTTGGACTCCTGGAGCTGCTTGACAAAGCTGGGGGTGGGAACATGGTGGGATGGGTCCCTGGTGGCCCAAGGGGCCCTCCTCCACTACCACACCCTCATGGATGCCAGGCCACAACAGAGGCTTGGGCAGACCGCCCATGCTGGAGTACACAGCATGACTCCAGGCAAGGTCCTAGTGCATGAGGATGTTGTCCAGCTGCCACCTAAAGCGAATGGACTTGCAGGCTGCCTTGACCAACAGTTGTGGTCAGTGATCCACCGTTCCTGCAAGGCCTTGACCTTTATCCAGCAATGGTATGACAACTGGCTGTGCCCATGTACCCACATGCAGCCTGACAGGCACTCATAGATGTGTGCATTAGAGTGCCCCCTTCAGGCAAACTGGCTGAGGACTTCAGCCTCATCCCACAGTGACTGTGGTCTCTTCCTGGGATCAGTTCTGGCCCCAGGAGGTGGCGTGTGGCACCCTGAACAATGACAGTTTGGTTTCCTTTATGGCTCATTGGGCCTCCACATGACAGTCCTGGTGCTGGAAGACCTGGGCAGGTGCCTTCAGCTTCCAGCACAGGGACATAGTGCATGGTGATGCTGTGTCTGGGACCAGTGGCGGAGTCCAGCCAGGCTGCTGTGGCTAGCCTGGGGTCACTGGAGTAGGATCCAGGGTGGCCCAGGGTGCTGCCAGGCCTGCCAGCTTCCTGCCACACCCCACCCAGCTGGGGCATGGTGCAGGACAGGCAGCTGCATGGTGATAGTGTGCCTTGGACCAGCACTGAAGTCTGGGCAGACCACTGCAGCTGGCCTGGGGTCTCTGCTATGAAACACAGTGGCCAGAAGCTGTCAGAAGATGACCCAGAGATGACCCAGTGTCCCTGAAGGCTTTTAAAGGCCTGGGCTGGGGCAGGCAAAGAGCCACCCCAGCCTTGGAGCTGGAGAAGCTCCTAGCCCTGGGACTGGTCTGCAGGTGGCTCCCTGGTGGTGGGGCTGACTAGGAATAAATTTGCTCCTGGTCAGTATCTACATGTGCATTACTGTGCAGTAACTACTTGGGAATTAATTTGCTACTTGTATTTACTGGTAGCAAATTAACTCCCGAGTAGAGCAATTTACTATGCACTAAGCATCTGCACATGTAGATGGTGACATTTATTGTGCAGTAATTTGCTCTACTCCACAGTAAAGCATCTCATGTAGATGCACCCAGGCAGAAACACTGTCTGAATCATGGAAAAGGCAGGGTAGAGATGCACTTTATAGACTAAATTAATCAGATATGCACAAACTTTTGTAAGCATGTGCTCACTTCATCAAATATCTGAATCAAGCATGGTAACTGATCTGGCAGATAATTTATTTAAAAAACATTTTCCTGTTTGAATAAAAAGCTTGAAAGATGTTAAGGCTGGAGTTAATCTACCTTAAAAATTGATGATGTCATCCTCTCTAGCTTGTAACACAGTATAAATGACGAAGTGATGGAATTGGTAAAATGAGAGTGCATTATGATAGAACTATAGAAAAGTATTGCAATTTATTAGTTATATAAACACATCAAAGGCAGTGAAACAGAAACAATTCTATTTACTATCTGCTTTGCAACCATTTAGTTTTTACTACTTTTGAATTGCTTTGTTTATTTCATACATATCTCTAAGTTTAGTCTACTTTTGTTTTTGTTGCTGGGAGTAAAGAGTATATATGGCACTGCTTTGGTTAGATGTGCTAGTTATTAGGAAACTGAAGTGACTTGGTGCTAATTAGAATTTACAAAGGTTTCTCTGCTTCATAATAGTCTGTAATAATTGCTGCCCAAGCAATTAGAATTCACTGTTAATGAGCAATCAGTCACTCCAAACAAGAAAATTCTGAGAGATTTCTCTCAAGAACTGTAATTAAATCTGCTGAACGTAGAACTGGGTTTGATAACTTATTCCTACTATTCAGACAGACATTTGGGAAAGTAGAAGTGGGATTGATTGTTTTAGTGGAGAGCCCTACAAAATATCAGGGGCCAACCAATGACAAGAATTGTATCTGCTTATATGGAACAGAAGCCTATTCAAAGTTAAGAGGACTAGTCCTTGAAGACATGGAGTCATAACCAGTTCCTTCACATTCAGTCACCTATATAAAATAAAGTGTTCAATTACATATGAAATATTTGCACCTCATTTGACATGCATGAGATTAAGGCACTACCTTCAGTTCTTTTATTTAATTTTATTCATTGAACTAGAAACCAAGCTGCCCAGCCAAGAGACTTCTGGTTTCTATTTTTTTTTGTTATTGTAATATTTTTCTAAAAGCCATTTCATTAAAGCTACTTGTTTCTGACATGTTTACCCCCTTTAACAACAACACTATACTTAGATGCCAGATCTGCAATATTACTGTCATGTTCACTAAATGCAGCATGACTGATGGTTGTAATGTAATCTACTGCCACTGGCCTTGCTTTGCTTGTGACACTGATTTCTAAGAAAGGTGGTGGAAATATAGTTTAGGGGATCTTTATATCACACATACTACTAGAAGCACTGAAATGCAAGCACAAGGCAGTGTCTGGATATTGTTGATATCACTTCTCTATGTTAAAGCAGGAAAAAGTGAATTAAGTGCCCTCTGAATATCTCAAAGTGAGGATTATACCCAGCTGGTGTCAGGCAGCTCATGTTGCAGTACCATCAGTCTGCTCCATGGGACCAATACCAGTAACTTGCGGTTCTTTGGTATCCCAGAACACACTACTCCCAAATCCCCCACATGGTTGATCTATCATCTAGAATTCCACTGCCCAGGCCTGACAGAAAGCCAGGAAGAGCTGTCCAGTTGCAGATGAGCCATGGAGGTGAGAGGGCTGGTGTATGGGCAACCATGGATGAGCTGGATGAGAAGAGGGGTAGGTAAGTGAAGAGCTGCTGGAGAACGACAGAGCCAGGCAATGATGGGGCAGATTTAGCATCTCCTAGCCATGTCCCTGCTTACCAGTCCTTCAGCAGCAAGTCAGAGCTGTGCACATTAGAAAGGGTATTACCCCTTAACATGTGACTACCCATAGTTCATACTAACTTTAGTACCACCTAAAAATCTTTAGAGTTACCACATGTGAATTGTAACAATAAAGAACACCTTCAGAAAAGTGTCTTTGCAATGGCATCAACTTCTCTATTTAGGGATTTACAACCATACTAAAACTAGTGAATTTGGTCCACTGTCTTCTGCCAAATTTCCAATATGGAAGCACTCCTTTAAACAGCTTGATAGAGAGCTAAGAATATAAACACTGCAAGAAGTAAAATAAAGCACCACCATTATACTCTAGTTAAAAAGGATGAACATTTTATTTTAGCCAAAATCCAAAAGTATCAGGTCAGAAAAGGAACTTTCAAATCTTTTTGAACAAAGGTGCCCACGTTTCAGAGAAAGGGATTTAAATATTAAAACATATAATGAAACCGTCTAGAGAATGGAAGCTACCTTAATAAGCATGCTTTTACAGAACAATCCACCTGAATTACTCACCCACCCTGACAGACAGAAACCAAGCTGATTACTAGCAGGAGAGAATTTCATTGCCCTGTCAGAGCCAGAGTTAGAATATTTAACTCCTGTTGTGGGACCACACATTGTGGTTCATAGCTTCTGGCTATGAACTCTGGATAAATCTGCCATATGTAAGTGGCTCAATTTAAAAGCCATAGCAACAAAATGATTCGGAAGTGTTCAGTAATGCCAAGGTAAGTACATTGATCATTCAAAGTAAATATAACAAAAATAGTAAACAAGCAATACATGAGACTCACACATAATGTACATATTATTCTAATATGTCTATGCCTATTATATTGCGCTGTAGCAGAAAAGATCTGCTACCGTATACTCACAGCATCATCTACTCTTATTATTATTTAATAAGGATTGGCAGCATTCTCAGCACTGTATAAGGCATGAAATGAGGCAGCCTTTGTCCTAAAGAGTTTACAGTTCATTGAACCTAGAGTTGCTCTATTTAAGACTAAAAGAAAGAGATTCTAGTAGAAAAAAAAATCTCCCTCTGATTAAAGTTGAGGCAAACCTCTTTATATTAAAGTTAGGAAGAGCACTAAAGTTTGGACCTGGATCTTGATATTTTTTCCAAGTTGGGTGGGGGGGACTTTTAAAGAGATTTTACTAAGCATTCCTCTTTAAATTGAGCAAGATATGCCCTGAAATTATAAATATAAAGGAACGCAAGGACCTAAAGCCAAGAAAATAAAACAACAACCACATTGTACCAACTAAAGAAGAGAAAAGCTGCATCCAAGAGCAGTTAGAAGCAAAATGTTTTAGAGCGGTATTATTTGTTTACCAACATTTCTAAAAATACCTCCCAAAATTTACAACATTATCTCCCAGAAGCTGGGCCCCATTAATAAACAGGTAAGCACCACCAGGCTTAAGGAGGTACCTTTCTCTCCTTTCTAACTAGGAAGTTTTATCATTATTTTAACAACTATGCCATTTTTCTCTGTTGTTTTCCATTTCCTAATCTGAGAAATGAGTAGTATCTCCCAAATACTTCCAAGCTAAGTGCCTCATAAACAGTTGTTTTTTCTTAAGACAACAAACAAACTATTAAACATGAGTAAACAAGACCTAAAGAAGAATACATTGCATTTGAAAGCTTGTGTAAGTCTATCCTAACCATGCAGTTGGTCCAGTAAATGATATCGCTCACAAAAATCCTTGCCTTCAGGAAACATGATACTCACTAATATCCCAGTTCTCAGCCAATTGTGTAGCAGATCTCATGAGTTTGTGATATTATCTTAATCAAAATGCTAACCTAACAATAATTTAAATCCAAAAATCAATCTGTACAGACCACGTCTAATAAGTAGTGGGAGAAAACCAAATACATTTTTTCAGGCAAGAGGCAGAGAAAAGGTTTTATTCAAATTGATTTAGCTTAAGCCTATTCTTCATTTCAGTCTACTTGATTTGTTCTCAAAGATCTATAGTTGCTATATCTATAACAAAATAAATAAAGAAAAATATGTAAATAAGACTACTTAGTCTATTAGCATGTTCAGGGAAAGATAAGGGTAGCAGAAAACGTAATACCTTTGCAAGAGCTGGAAGGGATTTACTTTGACTCATAAATAGATCAACATAAAATTAGTATTAGGGGGAAAAGGTTATTTTTTATATATGGGGTGGAGTCTAATTACTTGCCAGATCATAGCATATCTAGACAAATTGTGAGCTCAGTGTGACAGATGCAACGTCAGAATATTGAGAGACTGCTGTATTAACATCTTTAATGTTATATGTCTCGTTATGGGCTTGCTAACTACTGTGTTCCTGGCAGAGTAAGTAAGATGAAGAATACTTCTTGCAAGATCTAAAGACACTGGGGAGTAATTAATGCAAATCCCCAATGCTGAAACAATTCAGGTAACAAATCTTTTGAAGTTTCATACCCTTGAAGAGGAATCATACTGGTTTGACCTAGTTCAAGAGGACTAAAAACAAAAGAACACACTTTTAGAAAAAGACTGCATTCACTTGGGGACAGAGAGATACTTTTTAAAGAATTTATTGACGTGAGACCATACCTACTAGGTTCTTTATGTGGAAGACAGGTGACCTCATATGCATAAGCTGTTTAGTGTTTACTCTGAAATCTCTTTGGTCTGAATAAATGGTTTTTTACTTTATAAAAGTTAGCTTGTCTCTGACTAATGCTTCCCATCAGCTGAAGTAAGCCAGTGCTTATGAAAGCATATGCAGCTCTGATTTAGTTAGTCCATAAGGTGGAATATACCCTGCCTTTTGTCTGACTTGAGACTAACAGAGGTAACTACCTCTCACTAACTATCCCTAACATTATCCCTGAGAGAACAGAACTGCAGGTGCTGAATTGAAGTTAGATCGGTTGGGGTGAACACAGTAAATTACAAGGGACTGAAACCACAGGCCCCTGTCTGGAGGAACAGCACTGAAGGAAAGGCAATGTCTGGAGACCTGTGACCTAACCGGGGTGCCCTTGAGGAAATCACTAAGAGGTCACAAGTGCAGTTAATCTGCGAGCATGACTGACAGAGAGCAAAACAATTTGCACATTATAGTCTTTCTGTGCCAAACAGATTGTCACTTTCATGTAGAGTTTCAAAAAGCCTCCATGGAAATCCTCAGTCTTGAACCAAATTGTTTTCCTTCATCCAATCAATCTTTTTCTATATTGCTTAGATTTTACCTACTTCAGCACACCAGTCAGCCAGTATACAGTAGAAAGGCATCTTCACTCTCTTGTAGTGTAAACATTTTTCCATAATCTCTGTGCTATCTTTTTGTTCTTTTTCTGATCCTGTATTTGTATTGGACCTGTTTAATTAAATATTTTCATTAGAGATGCCTGAAGCTTCTCTATTGACCTTCTACAGATAAAAAGTGGCATTATGATTAATTGGAGATATTTGCAGAAAAAACAACGTTGCATTTTTCTCGTTTTCATGACATTCAATACATTTTAAATATTTTTTGAGGGAAAAAGTGGGGAGGGACATTTCTCATTGATCCTAGCTGTCAGTACACAGAATAAAGATAAATTTATGATTCACACTAATTGTAAAGTATATTATGCAGACTCTTAAGATAACTTAATTCAACAGAGCATTAAGTACTCATGTAAGTCTTACTGAAGTAAAAGCTTGTGTTCCTTGCTGAACTGGAGCCAGGCTGAACACCATATATTTAACTGACTATGCAGCATGTACCATTCAATAAGAGAGAGACTATCACAAAAGAGCTATGAAGAGGTATCCAGGATTTATTCCACAGTCAAAGAATTATCTTATTTTTGGGGTATATCTAGTCCTATTTAATGTTTAATGATCTGGAGGTATGTCTTTAGTAGAATATGCACTTGTGGAACATATTTTTGCTAAATGAATTTCATCTTCCATTTGGCAATATTCATCCTGGAAAGAGCAGGGTTTACAGAAAGCTTTGTGGCTCTACTTCCTCTCATCCATCATCCCGCTGCTTTAGAAAAAGCAGAATAAATATCCCTCTATAGTGTTTAATTTTTACAAGCAGTGCTGATGAAATTGTGAAAAACCTGAGAACATGTGAAATGGCTGCAGATTATATAGTCTGGCAGCTAATTAGAGACATTCAGTTCCATTTGGGGAGGTGGGGGTTGTGAAAGTCAAGTCATTAAAAGTTCCTGTATCACTGTAATAAGGAGAACGTTATAAAGTACTGTTCTCTTGGGAGTCTATTTTGTATTGGGAAAGATTCCTCAAGTATAAAAATGACACTAAGTTTTCTCCCACAGTTTTCCAGTGTGTTTCAACTGGGATATAGTGACTCTCCTAGAGTAGTCTACCTCTTTGGCAAGATATACTGTCTCCTGACCATGCATCTTCACCATCCTCAAAGGTGTTGATTGTGATGTATACACAGTTGCTGTTGAAATCAGTCACTTCAGAACATCTGACCTTGACACTCTATATCTAAAAATTAATCCCTTGGTCTACTGACTGATATGAAACTTTAATTTACCCAGAATACTGACAGAAACAGTGTAGTTCCACTAATATATGCAAGAATGATCTTTATTAAACTGAATAAGAACTGGTAAGGGCATTTTATGAGGGGAAAATATGTTTTCTTGAAGTTTCAGAAACGTTTTTTTGCCTTACAGTGAATAAAACTGAAAACAACAGAAAAAGAATTAATATTTTTCTGTTAAATAGCCTGACTTTTCTTTCTCGTCTCCTTTATTGTCCTTCTTTCTGTTTTCTCAGTTTTGCTACTAAAAGGAAGCAGGAAAAAAAGAGAAGAAGAGAAAAGCAGAGAAAATAAATGTATAATATATATTTTTAGAAAATTAGAACAACATTAGACATTTTCAGAAGAATATTTAGGGTTTTTTGAAGGCCATTTCTTGTAAAAAGTTTCCAACAAAAATGATTGATCAGTTCTACTTACTATTCATCCTCAAAGTCAGTATGATATGTAATAGCTTCCACATCTTCTTGAATAAAAGAAAAAGATGTATTTTACTGAAAAAGCACTTTGTAGAGTATAAAACTGCACTTAAATGATTTCTGCAGAGATTCATCAGTCTTTCTGTTTTCTGTATTTTGATTACTGCAATTACTTAGCATAAGAAAGCTAGAATGAAGGTAACAAAGATTGCAGAGTATTCAGAATGCTAGTCTGCATACACCCCATGTGCATACAGCACAAAGTATACTACTACTAATGAGCTTTTTGAATTGGCTTCCTCTTTGAATTGGCTTCTGCTATATTGACTTCCAGAGAGCACTTTTGGTCAGTAGGAACTGCAAATGTCTGAGGACAAGTACAGCTGTTACATTCAAATTGATTCAACTAGGGTTAGATTGATCTAAATGCCCAATCATGTAGGAGTTCAGAGATCTTAAATTGCTCAAAAAATGGTGTGCCTAATCTAAGTTAGTGCCCCTCATGACATGCACTAACTTAGTTGAGTTTGGGTTAACCTGATCTAAGAACGGATAACCCAATCTTGCAAAAGTCTGCACATATTCACAGGGCAGCCCCAGGGTTGAGAAAACCCAGCTGCATGCCCCAGCACCCAGGCTGCCCTGTTCCTATGCCCCAACCCTGACTGGGATATTTTTAGCCACCTGATTTCCCCAACTGGGCAACCTGCCCCACTGACCCATTAACCCCTGCTTCCACCCCCAAGGCCTGCCAGGTCCTCTGAACATGCAAAACCTCCTGTCAACATCCACTGTGGACCTTTTAGTGGTTTCGTGACTTTATCTACCCCTCTCCCTACCCCGAGTTACTTCTACTGGTTTCCCCACATGGCTCCCAGGAGTGACAAGTGGTTGTATGCGCCATTCCCAGTTGATGTTCATGCCACTTAAAGTAAACTGCCTGAATGTAGACCAGGTGCAGCAAAAGATAGTACATACATGTAGAATCTAGGTGTTTAAAATGCCAGTCCCAAGATTCATGCAATCCAGATTCTTAATTATTCTAGGATAGATTCCTTTGTGTATTTTATAATTAAGCTTCATTTGTTACTTTCACTTGTAGTGGGAAGCTACCCTCACACATGTGATCCTGCTTGTTTTGATGCAAAGGTTACATGAAACTGGCCTTCTATAATAAGTATTTTTTGAGATTCCATTGAAATGAAAGATATGAGTGTCGTGGCGCACCTCTCTGCCTCACTCAGAGAGGGGAGAACTGCTGGGGAAAAGCTTTAGCAGAGATAATGAGCACAGCTGCAGGTTGCCAGGGCAACTAATGAGAATCAGCTGCCTGTAGGAGGCAGGGCCTGGCCCTTATAAAGCCCAGGGCTGAAGGCAGGCTGGCAGGTCCCTGTTAGCAGCTGGAGAGGTAGGAGCTCCCTCAGCCAGGATATAGGGAGAACCCTGATTGCAAGTATAGCTCACGAGAGCTCCAGAGGCTGGAGCAATGGTGTTAAATTACAGCCAGGAGGCTTATGTTGTTATGGCCCAGTGCCTTGGGTTTTGGTTATAGCCAGGAGGCTGGTGTTTGCTTTAGTGTTTGTATTACACTGGTGGTTTGGGTGAGGCTATAAGGGGTTGGAGGAGGCCTCATAGGGACCCTGAGGGGTGGGGCCCTAGTGCCAGGAGGGCACGTTATCCTCATAGAGGGACCCACAGTGGTGTGGGGGCCCTAACGCCAGTGAGGGTGCAGTACTCATAGGGGGGCTCACAGGAGTGTGAGAACCCTGACGCCAGTAAGGGCGCAACTTGCAGTTTGTGTAGACCCCAGCCCAGAGAGGGGCATTTAAAGAGCCCAGTGTGGGCACAGAAAGTCCCAGAGAAAGGGGCAATTTTATTAGGAAGCCCAGGGTGGGCATAGATAGCCCCAAACAGGGGGCGGTATTATTAAGGAGCCCAGCGGGGGCCCGGAAGGTCCCAGAGAAGGGGGGACCATTGCGAGGCCCAAGAGGGGCAATGATTGAGAAGCCCAGGATGGGCGTAGCGAGCCCGGTAACAGGCTAGCACTACGGAAAACCTAGGACGGGGGCAGGGTGCTGCGGTTGGCCCAGAGGAAAAGCGGTTAGCAGTACAGCGCCCCAGGAGAAGGGCGGTGCTGCGGTGGTCCCCAGGAAAAGGGGATAGCAGCACAGTGCGCCCGGCAAACGAGAGGTTAGTAGTGCGGTGGGCCTAAAAGACCGGTGGCTCGAGAGGACATCCCAAAGCGGACTAGATTATTTTAGAGAAGGCCCAGAGTGGGCCTCAAGAGTTCCAAGAGAGGGGCGGTGTTATTACGAGTCCCAGTGAGGGGCACTATATTAGAGAGAGCCCGGAGTGGGCACAGTGAGAGCCCAGGAAGGGGCACTAGCATAGAGACATACGGAGAAGGCCCTAGAGCGGGCTAGATTAGAAGAGGACCTGAGAAAGCAGGTGTATATTTTGACCAGACAATGTCTGTCCCATCTGCGAGGCTTGCGGTGTGGTATTACAGGCTGGTAGGAGCCACGCATAGCCCATAAGGCTGGGGTGCCCGAGTAGCACCCATCATACGGGGAAACCACAAGAGTCCAGGAAAACTGTGGGGACAGAGATCCCGAGTAGCCGTGCCCAAGGAGGAGTAAGGTAGCCTCCCTATTATATTTACCAGCAAGACGTGGCGGGCAAGAATAAGAGGGGACCTTGGGCCGGCCTTGACACGGTGTGAGGGGCCTCAGGGAGCTCACGGCCCTCCTGCAGGCACCGCCATGACAATGAGACATTGAGGTTTTTTAAGTACTCAGTTAATTTCTGCACATTAGTGAATAGCACAGTGGGAGTCAACCATTTTGGCAGGCCTGCCACAAATTAGCTCCCACACCCTCCCCAAGTGCCAGTCTGAGTCCTTTCCCTTGCACAATCTACTGCTCTGCTTTCTGTTCTCTGCCCTGTATTTTGTGACCAAGCTGCTGCTTTACTTTCTGCATCCTATCTGTCACTGCTTTCTGTCCCCTCCCCAGTCTTCTGGTGCCACGCACATAGGCTGCCCATGTACTGGTGATACCTGTGCTGCAAGTTGTCCTCTCCCCACCATGCAGTAGCACATTTTCTCAGTAATTATCCAAGATCTTCAGAAAATAAAACAACATATTAAATACTTCTGTAGTGCTGTTGACTGTATATACAATGTTAAATAAGACTCCTCAGTGCCATTACTTAAAAAGCCTAAAATTCTCTGCTCATGGTACACTTCACAGACTTTGCCAGCTTGATAAATGTCATTGTTTGCTCTTGGACAAGAAGAAGCAAAGTTGATTTTAATTTGATGCCATGTCTTCCTAGCCTTATGAAGACAAAACCATAAATGTAAAAATTATTTTGATATACTGAGCGCTTGAGTCACATCTTCATAGATAATTAGCAGTGATCATTTCATGCTGGGAGAAGCAGGTGCAGAAAAATCGTGATCTGTCAAATAGCTACATATATAACAGGGTTGGGACATTTTTTCTTGAGCACTCTACTTCCCTGAAAAAAAACAACATTAGAATGTTCCACTTATTCTAATATTTCACTCTATGCCCTTGAAAACTCCATTTCACTGTAACTATTTTTATTGCTGGTTGCAACTCTTTTAAAAGCCTTTTGAATTTTGTTTGAATGGGTCTAGAGCAAGGAAGGGTCAAATTTCAGAGACAAAAGGAACCCCAGGAATGATTTTTTTAAAAATATTTTCTATACTTAAAGCTTCTGCTCGTCCAGGAATCAAACCCAGATTTCTTGCATGGAAGAGTAGAATATAGTTACTAATGGAAAATAGCCAATCCAGCCTCAAGACAGTGACCATTAGCCACATGTTTTAGTCAGACTCTCAAAACATTTAGAGGTTCAGATAAGCACTTTAAAATTGGAACAGCTTCTCCAAAATTATTAGGCAATAATTCATTTGGGAACATGATGCCTAATGAAGAATTAAGTTACCAGTTGGATCAGAAATGCAAGCACTATGTAAGAAGATTATTTATAAAGAGAGAGAAGGAAACAGTTAATTATTTCATAGCTTAAGGAAGTTCATTTTTTTTATTCGAATTTTAGACACTAGAGTGGGCCAGCTTTTACTTTAGCTAAATGGAGCCATCCTTCTCAAGTGAGGCCCTGGGTATTTTGCTGATCTGGCTTAATTCATTCTTAATCCAGTATACTTGTCCCTGGCTGCCATCAGAGCTCTGGATCTGACCCATTACATTTCTTATTTGGATCTGAATCTGACAATCTGACTCTAAATCTATCAAACTGAAAAACAAAAAACCTTCAAGTGTATACATTCATGAGAAATATAAATCAAATCAGAAACCTGACAGGATTTAGAAAATATTAATCTCTTCATACTGTAATTGAACTGCACTGGATTCCATAAATCAATACTGGAGTAAATCTGAAGAACAGTCTTCAGCTACTGGCACACACAGAACCCAGCCCCTATAACATGCTCGGATATATGTAATGGTGAGCAAAAGAATATAAAATGTAAAACTAAAAGAACCAAATTTTGAAACCCACAACCTATGAATGTGCTAATACAAACATAAGAAACAAGAGTATGAGTTTATCTATGGGAGAAGAACAAGATAAAGGCTGTCTAGTTCCACACTAACAGCATCTATCTGGGGTGCTATTTTGCAATAGGTTATTCCATAATAGGTATTCTGGCCAGTTCCCCCTGCTACTGAAGCCAAACTCTCCGGCACTCCTTCAGCCTGTGCTGATTGCATGGAGGATTTCTTTGATCTAGGAGAGCTGCTGTGTAAAATGGCACAGTCAATCAACATAGGATGAAAACAGTACTTGAAATCAAACCTATGGCAGCTGTAAAGAAAGTCTTAATCTTTTCCTGCCCCCTTCACAAAAAAGTAAAATAAAAATAGAGATAGAGAGAGATTGTAAATTGTACCATGAAAGTGATCAAACACACGCAAATGCCTTCACAATTGTATAACAAGTTGTTAGTCTCCTAAATACATCTAGTAACCCAACTTAAAAAACTCGCATGAACCACAGCTCTGCTAAGTATTTCATAAGTACCATACAAGACCAAACTCTGTCTACAGAGTTCATAGTAGTTCCCCGGAATTCTTTTTATGAAGACTCAAGTTCTGTCAGAGCATAGACTTAATGGGTAAGTACAGAAAGTCAAAAAGCCTGAGGCTGAATCGATTCAATCTTCATAGGTTAGTCTAAGCTACATAGACTGAACTGATAAGCAAATGAACAGACATTCACCTTTGATTCCAGAAATGCAGCCACATGGCTGCAGTGGCCCAGGGCAAAAGCTGGGGGAGGGGTGTTAGAGCATGCCTCCCTGCTCAGCTGAAACAGATATCTTAGGCCATGGCTAACCCACACACCCTGTGATAGGGGCAGTTGCAGGGGAGGTACAAAGCATCCTGGGGTGCTGAGGGGCTGCGAGTTAATGTAAATCCAGAGGGGATCTGGGATAGAAGTTCAATAAACTGACCTAAGCTAAATCAGTTAAATCTGATACTATATCCATCCAGGTTTATCTTAAACTGGTTTGGCTATTTTGAAACCAGTTTATGGCTAGGGACAGACATTACACATAAACTGGTTTAAGTGATCAGAAACTGGTTTAAATTTGTAACAGAACAGATGTTCAGTGCACATAAACCAGTTTGAAAATGGCTGAAACTTGTTTGAGGTAAATCTGGTTGAATGTATTATCAGACTTAACTGATTTGGGTCAAACCAGTTTATGCAATGTCTGTGTCAAACCCCTTTGCTGATTTAAGTTAAACCAGACTCCCCCAGCATCCCTGCATGCTCTCTGGGCTGGGCAGGGCTCTCTGCTCCACAGCAGAGCTGGCCCCTCCCCTCTGTTCCCTGGCTGGAGCTCATCAGAGACTGTAGGCATCTGTCTGGTTTCCCCCTGCTCCCCAACCTCTCCTCCCCACTCCCTGCTAAGCAGGTATTCCCCATTCCCTCTTCCTTACACGGACGCCTCTCAGAATTAGCTAGCAGACCACATGCTGGCTACAGTCCATGCTGTGGCAGATGGGACAAAGGCAAAATCAACAGGTAGCTGGTAATGTTCCTCTGTTGTCTTCTTAATGGGGTACTAAACACTGAGTTAAGGGTGATAAACACTGTGTTATCAATTCCCTGATGGGCTGGTTGGGGGGGACAGGATCCCTCCCTAATCAAAGTGTCCTGCCGGGGCCTGGGCACACCCTCATCAGCTCAGCACTGTGGAAGGGAAGGGAGGGCTGCTCTAGTGCCCCCCCCGGCTTCTAGCCTGAGCCACTGCAGACATGTGCCTGCATTTCTGGGATGTCTGTGCAGTTACAAACTGATTCAGGTTACACTAACCTACAAAGACTGAATCAATTCAGGTTCAGGCTTTTTGAATGTCTGTCCCAAGCCTATGTGAACTGAACTTCTGTTGTGTAGATTTGAACTGGTTTCCAATCACTTATACCAGTTTATGTGTAATTTCTATTCCTAAACCATGACTTTAATTAACATTTTAAAATTGATAAATATTAGACCATTCTTATGTGGGGGAGGGGAGAAAATATTGTACTTTTTTCTAACTGTGGGGACTCTCTTCTAAAGGAATATATCATATGTGCTATCCATCATATCTCTCATCAACATATACTTTTATATCCAGATTTTGGGATGTAAATAAAAGACAGTTTTTGTAAAAGGTGAAAGTAAATAGAGCTATTCCAAACAAAATAAGGATCTGGTTGATATGCTGAAACAAAAGCTTCTTTCTTCCACTGTTTTGCATGGACATGATACTGTTCTAGATGTGACTATTGGAACCAGTAATAGAAAGTTAGCAGATCTGTGTCTTATCCAGAAGCAAAAACATGCTTCCTTGTCTGTGGATTAACGGATATGTTTTGTAAATGGCTTGTCTACAAAACTATAGCTGGGAAAGTTGGAGGAATTTTTTTGTTCCAATTTGAAAACTGTAATGAATTTTTTATTATCTTTCTTTTAATTCCATGTAGGTTTGTTCTTGCTGATAACATGATCTATTGTTCTCTGAGCCATGGTGAGATTGCCATCCCTTAAACAGACAGCACTTATTGGAAATTAAACTTCTACTAATGTATTATAATTATTACTTCAGGGTAATTTGCTGCTCCAGCAGGGAGTCAGAGCTAATCTGATGGTAACGTTTCTTCCATGGAGTTGTTAATATTTCTTCTATGCTGAAATTCCACATAATGGATCTAGCCTAAGGCTGATTAATGATCTTGGTGCTGGAACAGTGATTTGTAGATAATCAGCCCTCACCTGAGGAGATTCAGGGTTTTTTTTAGTCAATACTGTTAAATAACTATAAACAATGACTTCTTTTAGCACAAATATAATCTAGTCAGGTGTATGAGGGTGGCAATAAACTGAAATAAATAAGGGAAATTCTGCTATGTATGCATTTCATTTTCACATGTAAGAAATACTGAAAAGCAACCCACTGCAGAACAATGAAAACCTAGTATTTCCAGTAGAACTCCATTTGTCTGCAATGCTGTTTCCTAAGCAATGGAAAGCAAAAATGAGCAAAAGGTAGAATTACAGATTCAGCAAAGTCCATGTGCACAGTTTGTTACAAAACACTGTAGTCCTGAATCCATACATTATTATTGTGTCACATTGTGACGTACAGATGTCTCAATATAAGGAAGTTTGTAATGTGATGGCAGGTTGTGACTATTGTCGAAATAGCTCAGAGACTGCATGTATGAGAACTGGAGAAAAACAACAGATACACTGTGTTCTGGAAGCTCATCCTCAGCAAAGTAATAGCTCTGAAAAATTTTGAATGTTTGACCTTTCATACCAATTTCAGTCAAAAAGTTTTGAAAAATCATAATATTTTTCAGGGACAGTGATTTAGCGTGCTCTCTTTAAACCAAAGCACAATGCATTTTCTCAAGTGCTTGAGAAAACTGAGTCCAAAGGGAATAAAGTGGGAGTGAAGGGGACAGGGCTTGTTTCACAGCAGTGACTCCAAGGATCATCAGAGAAGCAGTATGAAAATAATCAGTGAGTAGTACCTTTATGAACATCCCTACAGGAATCAATAGGTGTACTTGTAAGTAAGGATGGCAGATTCTGGCATTGGATCACAGATTTAGGGCCAGGTCACAAACCACTGCCAAATGAAATACAGGAATACTATGCCTCATTGTGGTCTCCAGACTTTAAGACAGGAATGTTTAAAACTGGAAAGAGTTAAAAATATAGGATTAGAAAATGTGGTTTATAGTGATAAACTATAAAGCTAAGCTATAATAATCTCAGATATTTGATAATATATCAGATATTCTATAATGATCTCAGTCTATTTAATTTAGCCAAGATAAGGGTAAGAGATAAGTAATTAGGGGTATAAACCCTCTAAGATGAAAAGGATCTCCAGTTGTGGATGTTTCTTAAATTTAGCAGCATAAATGTAAACAAAACATAAACCATTTTTTTTTGTTTCCAATTTTGAATTGTGAGTTTCTTCCTTTTTTATCCCTCTGTTTTTTTTCCCAGTGGCAACTTAGTAAGACCAGGGAGAGCTTACTTTGTCACATTTCCAACTGTTTTTCAATTTTGTTTCTGTTGTAATGCAGCAGGCATTACAAAGTTGCTATTTATTTCAAAATATTTTATCTGGAAAATAAAAAAAATACTCAAAGAGAAGTTTTTATGGAGAAAAAAAATCGCACAACCTGAAATTTCAGTCTGAAGGAAAATGTTTTACCCAATTTTACCTTCTCTATACAGTGGGTGGCTTCTTTCTTTTGGTGTAGCTGTGTGTGGCAGGGTGGGGTGAGAGGAGTCTAGAACATGGAGAAGGAAAGAACCTGTTATGGTGATGTTTTGATTTGACTTCAAAGTAAACAGGAACACCATCCCAGGAGTTATCCCCTTTTCTCTACACAACCCTTAGTTTCCACCAGAACCTTCTCCTCCCGACCTGCTTATCTCAGCTTTCTGGAACACTGAAACAGGAACTTCCTTCAGCATATTTTTTCATCATTTTCCTATACTCTTGAAGCTCTAAGTCTATTTTGGCCTTTAGTAAGGGAACACTTAGTATTTTGAAGATTTCATAACCTATCTATAACCCCCATACCCCAATTCCTTTCCTCAAAAAGGTCTCCTCCCAACAGTAGCATAACTATGATTGGGAAATTGGGGCAGCCATCCCAAGTACCAACTTGGGATATTGGGGGTAAGCCAAAAAACAACAGCAGTTGCTGTAGCCATATTAGTAGTATAACAGTACTTGGAAGTCATCACTACCTCCATGCATTGCCACTACTTGTGCACCTAGTTATCTTTCAACAGTAAGAAAAGTAGGATCTCTTGGATGTTTTGTAAATATACACTGTAACCTTTCCTTTACTCCAAAAGGGATTCAGAATATTCCATCAACTGAATAATTGTATCGACTAAATACTCCAAGATGCTTTAGGGCTCAAACAATATTTTTACCCTTTGAAATCAATCATTTCAATATCTAGGCAAAATCAAACAAACATCATTAACATGGAAGTTAATTAACAGATAGGGGTCCCACATTTTAGTCACTCCATTTCTGAAATCATTAACCACAAGCCAAGAGAAACCAGCCTGGGCTGCCTACTGTCAGAAAGTCAGACAATAAAGCATAAGCTCTATAATATAGTAAACAAACATCTATTTTTCGACTATCTGACATAACCTTATGTACTTCCCAACTTGGTTTCTTTTTGCTCAGTTTATTAATAGCCAAATGGGAGACTGTTAAACAAAAGGGATAGAAATCCAATCTGGACTGAGTTTTTGCTTCTGTCACATTCTTCCTCTCTCACCTTGGGCAAATCACTTGGGTTCTGTTTTTTTTTAAAGTTCCTTACTAACCTCAGTCCATTGACTTTTGAAAATGAGATTGTCTCTTAAATTAACTAGGCATTTCAGAAAATGTCATTCTTAACTTGTCTCACATCGGGCTAGTAGTTGTGTTTCCACAACGTTTGTCTGTCATATATCTTTAGGTTGTAAACACTTTAGGGAAGGGATTTTCTCAGTATATGTTTGTACAGCACATATCACAGGGAGTCTTGATCTCAGATAAATACTTTAGGGTCCTGTCATAATAGAAATCATAAATAATAATCCTTTTGCAAGCCAAATGTACATCTACAATATAAGAGGAGGATTTAAATGTACAGATAAACATGCTAGTCATTTCTAATATTTGAAATTGCACAAAAAATGGAGGAAAAACAAAGAATGAAATTAATTGAAGCACAGATGGTATTTATATAAGTGCTCCGGGAGATGGCGGCACTTTAATTAGAGAGGCCCTGAGAGCTGTTCTAATTAAAACATTGAATGAGCTTTAGTTAAAGTGCTGCCATCGCCATTTTTCAGTGTGGGGGACACTGATACACATGATGCTGGAGTCTGCTGGAGCACGGTAATTACCATGCTCCAGCAAACTCAATTAATCGAGTCTGCTCTAATGAGTTTTAATTACAGCATGTTGGAGTAGCCTTAATGCACATGTAGGGGCTGAGAAAGACTAAGGACCCTTCTACATGTGTAGGTAAAGGCACAATAGATTTTAATGCATGATCCAAACTATTGCGCCTCCTGCCATGCTACACAGCATCCTCCACACTGTCACTGCTATGATCCCCACAGTGACATTGGCTGTGGGGCTCACAGCAGAGGCAGTGTGGGGAATGCTGCTGTGGCTGTGAGCCCTACACCTCATGAGGCTAGCAGTGGCAGCAGCCTTCTTCCCACTGCTGCCACTGTGAGCCCCCCAGCCAAAGATACTGCCCCTGCTGTGAGCCCTGAAGCCAAAAAGACTCCCAGCAGGGAGGGGGATGGAGGAGATGGCAGCATTCTCTCCAGTGCAAGCCCCTCAGCTGACAATGCTGCCACTACTGTGAGCCTTGTCAACTGCAGGGCTGCCAGCAGCTCCTAGCCATAGGAGAGCATTTGGCCACGTGTTCAATTAATGGTGTGATTAGAACAAGCTACAGTTATTACACATTTTTTGTGGAATAGCTTTGTAGTTTGTTGCTTGTAACTTGTAAATTGGGGCCTAAGTAACTTGGGTAAGGTGATAGAGGACATCTCTGTACAAGGTAGCACATTGCTGATTCTGGCCATGCCCGATTGTTCCACATCCAGAATCAGGGCAGCCACATTAGTGTGGCATTGTACATATACCAGTAAGATCTGTCTTTTATTCCATTTTAGCTTTGGCACAATATGTCTCAAGTCTGGAACTGCCTCATACTGTATAGTAAGTAAGTGGGAGAACTAAAAAAACAAAACAAAAAACCCACCGTTCAGCTTTTCTGGCAGTTTCAAGTTTTCAAGAATATTAGACTTCAGAAAATGTTTGTATGGAGATTAATTTTGAGCCTACTTTGTACCACTTTTAATCCCATTACTTCCTTTTTTCCTAATAAGTACCGCAAAGGAAGTCTCAGGTAATTTCCTTTAAAGCACAGAATGACAGAGTCCTTGCATAATTTAATGAACATCTATCCCCAGAATTCTACTAACATGCAAATATAAAATTTGTATTAGGTCTCTAGGAAATTGTCTGATCAGAGGTGAAAGGAAAAGTTTCATTCCTTACATTTTAAACTAAGACCAAGATTAATAAGAAATGGTCAAAATTGTGAACTTCAGGGACAGTCTTCCTCCTCTTCTCCCTGCCCCAAATTAACCAAGATTTCTTATTAAGATATATCTACACAAATGCAGATGTTAAGCATTAAATGTATTTGATGTAGTCTCTTATTGCTTCTGCTCTTTAACTCCTGCAAATGTGGAATTTAAAATCTATGTGAGAATGTTTTATGTTAAATTCTAGCTTCTTGAACAGTAAATATATTGCAGTCAACTAGACCCCCTTACTCCAATTGATGAATAATAACATCCCGGTGTAGTAGTATTGTTTCCAGTAGTTATACTGGAGGTATACTCCCTCCAGTAGTGTGAGGGAGGAGTCCACATCTGCCTCATGTATACAAACACAAGTGCTGAGTACGTGGGGGCCTGAGGGCCCTGGCCCCCCCTGGGAAGAGGCAGTCCCAAAATGGGATTATCAAGTCCCAGTCCTGGGCTGCATGATTCTGGGACAGCATTTATCCCAGATTTCCAGCACTGTGTAGGGATTTGGGTTTTCTGTTCACCACAGAAAAACATGGGAAATGGTAGTAGGCTGGCACAGTTCCAGCCTGCAAGGGCCTGTGGGTAGTGGGAAGCAGGGGAACCGTGTACATGCATGCACACACACACATGGCCAGGAATACAGCCCCAGGCCGTGGTGAACAGCTCTCCCAGCTACCTGAAGGTAAGTCTTGGGGGTGGGGGCAGATTGAGTGA
>NW_005842423.1:469817-477098 GCF_000455745.1 Alligator sinensis
GAGTTGGGTCTGGGTGCAGCCAATGCGGTGTATGGGGGCTGGGTGGGGAGGGGGAGAGAGCCATAACTGACTCATCAGGGGGCAGAGGGAACAGCTCTCTGCCACTGCATGTGCTACCAGGGAGGGGGTATGTGCCTGCCAGATTTGTGCACGGGGTGCAGGCAGATGTAGTCTGTCTGCTGCAGCCTTGGAATATCACAGGCAGGGCCACTACCATGATGAGGCACCCCTTCCTGCCCGGTAGAATTGGGGGGAGAGAGCCATAACTGACTCATCAGGGGGCAGAGGGAACAGCTCTCTGCCACTGCATGTGCTACCAGGGAGGGGGTATGTGCCTGCCAGATTTGTGCACGGGGTGCAGGCAGATGTAGTCTGTCTGCTGCAGCCTTGGAATATCACAGGCAGGGCCACTACCATGATGAGGCACCCCTTCCTGCCCGGTAGAATTGGGGGCAGTGGTATGGAGTTTTGCCCTCTGCTACTGCTGGGCAGGCAGGGGATGGCCAGCACAGGACTCCTGAGGGAAGGACAGCAGGGCAGGAAAGCCTGCAGTGGGCAGCCTACATCTCCCCCCACCCTCCCACAGGTTCTACTTGGCTGTGCTCTGGCCATACTGCTGGCAGGGTGGGAGGGCATCATCTTAGCACCTCACCCCAGCAAAAACAAAAGTCAGTGACACTTTTTAATATGCACAGCTTTGGCCTACCACTAGACAGAGTAGCTAGGTTCTGGCAAATCTGCTCCCTTCCTGTCCTGTGAGGTGGGAGCAGCAGCAAAGATCCCACCAGCCCTAGCACATGCATGCATGCATGCCCAGTCCTCCTCCCCATACCCACACACACAGCCCCCTCCCCACCCCCAGCCTCAGCACACACATACACACAATTTCCCCAGGCTTGCCTTTGGCTGCATCACTGACGAGTAGCACAGCTGGGGCATGGGGTGGCGACAGCAACACAGGGTGCTGTCCCTGACCGCACGGGACTATGTGGAGCATGGGAGTCCACAGGAAGCTTGCTTCTCCACCCCTACATGGCCACATAGATTATTTAGATTATAACATCCAAGGTTCATTCACTTGCCCATCTATCAACATCCTATAAACCATCACCTGCTTACAGTGCCCCTTTCTCACTATATTGGGCAGATGGGGTGATCCCTACATCAAAGAATGAACAATTGCTGATCAATTCCAGAAATTCTGCCTGTGGCAGAAACCTTAGCCTCCCTGGATACTCCATCACTGACCTCAGGGTGCCTGTTCCAAGTAGCAAACCTTTAAAAACTGATTTGAGCAGGAAATGATGGAACAAGAAATCATCTACAGACTGGGTTGTGTTAACCATGGTTTAATTGGGCACTATGGAATCTAATCTCATTTCCTGGATTAGCTTTGGTGACCTCTTTGTTCCTACAGGTTCTTTGCTTGTTTGCCTCTCCCAGCACTGCTCCCTATACCCTATCCTCTTCCTACTCTTCCACTACCTTTCTACCTTTCATATTCAAATCACCATCTCCATTCTATATACTGCCTAGTGCATGTTCTTTCACAGCATCTGATGAAGTGAACTCCAGCTCTTGAAAGCTTATGTTATAACTTTATCTCTAATTTACTTAGGCTATACAATGTAAACATACCCTGCCTTCTGCCTGACTTCAGACTAATCTGGCTATCTCCTTCTGCTCATACTTTCATATATAAATATTTCTCTCTGCTTATATTTGCGTGCGTGCGTGCGTGCATGCGTGTGTGTGTAATGACAACCACATGCCCTTATTAACCACTCATGTAAAACCTTTGGGATATCCTTTGGGATATTGTCATAAAAAAGTATTCTCATAAAAAGTAAAACTCAATAATGTTTGGGATAGTGTCATTAAAAAGTGATATACAAAACAAAGTGTTTGAGGTGTCACTTTTGACATTTATTTACAGGCCTTTGTTGGGGATAGAGTGAAGTGCAAACACCCTGGGAGGAGTGTCATAAAGAACAATACCTTAAGCAGAGTCCAGTCCTTCTAGAGGTGCCAGGAGGAAAGCTACTCTAAAAGAGAGTGAATCATCCACCCTTCCACACAATGCCTGTGTTCTGCTTTACTGGCCAGTGCAAAAAGGCACAGAGCTAAGGACACCACTTTTTCCCATCTCTTTAGGGATTTCCTTCTAGGGCTGTGCTAAGCTTTGTGCGCTGATTTGATTTGGAGAAGATTCAGTCCGATTCAGTGGCCAAATCTCCAAATCCAGATTGAATCAGGAGACCAATAAGAAGGTCTGAATTGATTCGAAGCTCTCTGAATCAATTCAGAAAAGATTCAGAGAACTTTGGAGATTTGGGCAGTCCCGGCTTGCTGCCACAGGAAGCTGGACCCAGACTCTGTGCTGGTAACTAGGGGGCAGGGGAGGGGAGGCTGGAGGAGGAGGGTGGGGACCATGGGGAGACCCCCACCAGGCCCTAACCCCACCTGCTCCCCCAGGCCACCTGAGTGCCCCTGACCCCCGCCTGCTGTCCCAGCCCTGCCCCCATGGCTGCTCCATGCGGCCCCAGCTCTCGGCTCTTTAAAAAAAAAAAAAGCCCCCGCTCACTGGCTGCTGCAGTGGCCTCAGGGCTTCTGGGGGATCACGGCAGAGCCCCTCATGCAGTGTGGAGCAGTGGGGGGCAGCATGGATCATCTCCCTGCCTGGCAGGAGCTGGTGAGTGGGTTTATTTTTTTTTATATATAAATATCCAGGAGCTGGAACCAGGAGGGGTATCCATGGGGGAGGGTGGGAGAGTGGTTGGGGGGGTCATGGCAGAGGCCCTCCTGCAGCGCGGGGGGGCATGGGGGAATCGCCTCCCCTGCCTGGCAGCAGCCGGTGAGTGGGGGCTTTATTTTTTTTAAGAGCTGGGAACTGGGAGTGGGAGAGTGGTCAGGGGATGGGGGTTCATGACAGAGCCCTCCAATGCAGTTGTGGGGCAGCAGGGATCTCCCCCTGCCCCCCACCTGGCAGCAGCCAGTAAACCCAGGCTTTTTTTTTTTTAAAGAGCTAGGTCCAGGTGGGGTAGCCATTGACGAGGCTGAGAGAGCAGGTGGGGGGATGGGGCTTGTTTGACTGGGAGATTCGGCCAATTCGGCAGCAGCTGAATCTCTGAATCGGATTCAGCCAAATTGATTTGGGACAGCAATTCAAATCACCAGATTAAATCACCGGCCACTGAATTGGCCAAATCTGAATCTGAAGTGAATACTTGCTGCTTCGCACAGGTCTACTTGCTTCTACTGAGAGGGCATTGAGAAAGAACTGTTCCGGTACCCAGGAGAGTAGAGGCAATGCAAACACATCTGGTTTATTTGCAGGTCATTCATAGCCAGGACATAGCATTAGATTGTGGTCTCTTACAAGTGTGAATCCATGCTAACACCAATTAAGTTAATAGCCCACGTTCTACTGTATTGACTCACTTCCTAGACAACTGATGCTATCCTGTCAGAGAGAGAGGTTAAACTAGCAGAGCTCTTCAGAGGAAGCATTCCTTCTGGGTGAATATTACAATAAAAACTGTCACAGGGTGAATCATTTCTGTAATGTAGTCTTTTCTGTATGAAACTGCAAAGCAGATTATATTAAACTGTCAGGAAGAAAAGATTCAAGGTGACATAATGTAAATGGATTCAGTGAGTAACATTTCTGGTTGGTTTAAAGCTAGAGACAGATTTTTGTAAGTGTAGACAAAACAGTAAGTTTTACCTGTTGTACTAAGCTGCAACGCTGCCTTTGAAATCAAAGTAAGACCTTGTTTGCATACAGCACATCAATGTACTTACCCAATATTAATCCCCAAAAAACACTGGATTTACATTGTGATTCTGCTTAAATTAACAAGATACTCACATAGGTGCCAATATATTTTAGTTTGGGGTTTCTAAGCCTGAGCTTGGGTATGTATTGTACTTACCACAGGAACCTGCTCAGATGCATGAAGTGTGTGGCATGTCTCATTTGTGATGATAATTCAAAAAGGGATTGTCTCAGGCACACAGCTCTGTTATGAGCAAGTGACTGACTGACGGCAAGACCATGTACTTTCAGTATCTCTTCCTCAGCTTGTCATTCTCAGAGAAGGCTCTCTGTAATCGATGCCATACACCCCTACACAATGTGCCAGCATCAATTTCCTGGAGTACTGTCTTATGCATGCCTTTTGCCAGTTGTTAGATAGATGGTAGTTGTTTCAATGACAGTGGGGAAAAAAAGAAGCTTAGCAATTTCCAAAGCAGAAGTACTTTTTCACAGTGAACAGAAAATTCTTGTTTCCACCGCCAGATGTGCTCTCCCCACACAAGAGCAGAGAACAGACAGAGGGAAAATAAGATGATAGGAAAGAAGCAGTAATAATGACCTATGATGTCTGTCTAGTTGTAGCCTCTGGTATCTGTATGTGTTTTTCTTTGATGTGCTTTGCTTGTTGAGAAGTCAGAGAGGTGCATTTTCTGCTGAAGGAATATATGAGATGTGCATTGATCTGAAAGATAATTCATTGAATTGACTTGTGAAGTAGCCATGCAAATATGAAAAGGGCACTTGCATATCCTCTTATGTATAAGGAGCTAAAATACAAGGAAAGGAAGGTTCAGGGGTAATTATTAAGAAGTACTATTATTTTTCTCTGCTACTAAGAATAGGTAGAACCACGTTCTCATTCACAGTACATATGATAGTTTCCCAAATCTGCACTACTCTTTGCCAGTGTTTAGAAATAGAAAGAATGTTATTAAAATCATAATAATTTGTGAATATATTTATATATAAAACTCTGCACTTAAAGTTATTAACGTGCCAAAGCCAAGGACTGAAAATACCAGAAGTGCTAGCATTAAGGCTGTCTGAAAATGTGACCCCCCTTGTGCATTTGCATTATGATACGGTTTTTATTTACATGTTCACTTAGTATTTTGTTATTCACGAGACACCTGTCTCGCTCAGTGAAAGGTTACTTATTCAGCATTTCTTTTTATTCTGCTCATTCAATGTGTACCACCTTGCCTTATTTAACACACATTTTCCAAAGTGTGTTAATACAGAAATGTTACTTTGTTTACAACATCTCTGTGAGGTCTGGAACTGAGACATGGAGGTTAGGGACAGACACTCAAAAAGCCTTAGCCTGAATTGATTCAGTCTTTACAGGTTTGTGAAGAGAGTGAACCAGAGAGCTGCAGAGAGTGAACCAGTTTACAAATGGATAGACATTCAGCACGTGCCTGCAGTGGCTCAAGCCAGAAGCCTGGGGGCACTAGAGTAGCCCTCCCTCCCCTTCCACAAGGAAGCTGAGCTGAGGAGGGGGGCATGGCCAGGCCTCAGTGGCTCCCTGACAGCTGGGAGCAATCTGGACATACAGGGCTTCCCAGCCCCAGAGGGGAACTGTTCCACCATGGGGCCAGGAGGGGGAGGCCTGTTTGGTGCTGAGGGGAGCAGGCTCCTCTCCCTCCTCCTCCCCTGCAGGCACCGTGGGGTGGGGAGGGGAAGCTCTGTGAGGCTGCCTAGCCCCAGAGCGGGGGTTTCCCCCTACTTCTCCCCTGCCCAGGGCAAGGAGAGACTCTGTTCTATTTTGGGGGGAACTCTTCCCCCTTCTCCTCCTCCCCCCAGAGTGGCAGTGGGAGCACAGAGCTCAGCTGGGCAGGGTGGGGGTGTGCAGGTGGGGGGTGTAGGGACCCTCGCACACTCCCCCATGAGTGCATCCCTGAGCACTGAGCTCAGGTGGGTAGGGTGGGAATGGGAGGTGTAGGGGACTCTTACCATGGCTGCAGTTCCAAGCGCAAAGCTCAGCTGGTCAGGGTGGGGGTGGGAGGGGTCTAGGGGACTCCTGCCATTACTGCACACCCTCCCCCATGGCTGCAGCCCCCACTGCCTGGCAGCATCAGCAGGCAGGGAGGTCAGAGCGCTCATGCCCAGTGCAGGCATGGCTCCAGCCAGCTATGCACTGGGGGAGAGAGCAGAGCCTGCCTTATCCCCCACTGGGGCTCTGAGCCTGAACTTGCAGCTCCAGCACTGGGGCCAGGTGCTTTCCCCATTCCCTGCTGTGCAGTGTCATGCTTGTACTCTGCTGGGACTGGAGGGAGCCATGCCCCTGCTTTCCCACAGGGTCCAGCATGGTGCTTCTCCCTCAGAGAGCAAGCTGCAGGTGCAGTGTAGAGCCGTGGGGATACAAGCAGCTGGACAGGCTGCATGGGTCCACTCCTAGGGGGAGTCTGTGTTCCTAAAGAGAGTCCCCTACATCCCCAGCCCCACTCTGCCCAGCTGAGCTCTGTGCTTGGGGCTGCAGCCATGGAGTCCCCTATGTCCTCTGCCCCCACCCTGCTCAGCTGAGCTCCATACTCAGGGCTGCCCCTCTGGGAGGACAAGGAGGGGGAAGAGTTCCCCCAAAAATGGAACAGAGACTCCCCCTGCCCAACTCCTGGGGCCAGGTAGCATCACATGGAGCTCACCCACCAAGCCCCGTGGTGGCAGGGGTTGGGGGAAGGGGAGGAGGAGAAAGAGTCCCCATCTACTGCCTCACAGAGTCCCCCTCCCCACCCTGGGAGGAGGAGAAGGGGGAATAGTGCCCCCCAGCATGAAACAGAGCCCCCCCTCCCAACACTGCAGGACAACCTGGCCCCATTAAGGTGAAGGGGTCAGGGAGAAGGATTAATTCCTCCTTCTTCCCTTCCCTGCAGCCTGGGTCTGCCAAATCCAGAGGCCAGTGCTGCAGCCCCCTCCCTTCTGCTCCCAGGCAGACAGGCTAACCCTGGCTACAGTGGGGGAAGAGGGGAAGGAGGGAAGATTTAACCCCCTCCCTGTCCTCTTTGCCTTAACGGAGCCATGCCAGCCGGTGTCTCTGCTAGGGCTGATCCCTGCTCTGGCTAGAGAGCAGAGGGGTGGGGTCAGCCCTGCTTTGCAGCAGAGAGCCCTGCCCAGCCCAGAGAGCATGCCAGGATGCTGAGGGTCTCTGGTTTATCTTAAACCAGCAAGGAGTCTGGGACAGACATTGCATAAACCTGTTTGAGCTGAATCCATTAAATCTGATACTACATTCAACCAGGTTTATCGCAAACCAGTTTCGGCCATTTTTAAACTGGTTTATGTGCACTGAATGTCTGTTCTGTTACAAATTTAAACCAGTTTATGATTACTTAAACCAGTTTATGTGTAATGTCTGTGCCTAGCTAGAGGGACTAAAGCCAAAATGTTCCCTTAGTAGCTCTTCACATCCAATTTCCCAGAGCACTGACCTGCTGCCCCCTCCCCCCCCCCCCCCCTTACCC
>NW_005842423.1:477108-510498 GCF_000455745.1 Alligator sinensis
CTCCATCATGGCACCACTCTTCTGTGCCACTGCTACCTCCTGTCTGGAATGCTCTTGGAGCACCCTGATTGGTTGTTTCAGTAACTAATCAGAGTGCTTTAAGAGTGTTACGGACCGACAGACAGATGGATTATTACCTATTAGAATGTTAGCTAAATTAATACCGGTGTAAACCCAAAGTACTTCAACTGACTCAAATGCAGTTTTTCTTTTGAATTTGAGTGACAGAGGAAGAAAAAGAACAGTATTTTGTCCCATGTGCTGTGTAAGAATATGTTGGATTCTTCTTATTCCACATTTAAACCTGGGTTTAAGCTCCATGGAAATCATCAGACACGTTTAAAATCTGTCCTGAATAGGAATAAGCTTCAGTATGTGCTTAGGTGCTTTCCTGAATCAAGGTCTAAAAGTATCCAGAATTTTAGTCTTTTCCCAAATACTTTTTAGGAAGGGTGAGGAGAGAATGTATCATCAGCAAGCATCAACATCAAAATCTGTATTTTATATACTGTTAGATGGGACAATTGTTTTGAAAGAAATCATATTTGGTTGTTGGTTTGTGTTGAACACTGACTATGTTCATAGATGAACAGCCCCAATCACACTGGGTGATTGTTCATTTGCTGCAGTGGCAGAAAAAAATGCTTGTCCCTATGCTATTGTTGTTAGGTTATAATGACTATGAGTTAAAGAAATGCTTTTTTAGGGCTATTTGTGACATTTCACATGAAAATAACATTTTTCAACTTTGGATCAAATTTTAGTTTTAGGTTAAACCACTATAAATTCATGAGTAAAATTAGTTTATATTTACACTGTTATAACCAAGAACAAAACAAGTTGATAATTTAATGGACAAAACATAGGTTTTTAGGATCACAGTCTGGTCTCAAATCATTTTCACGTGTGCATTCAAAAGTTTGCATTATTGTCATTAATAAGAGAAGAAAACTCTTATGGTCCATTCTTTACAGATGTAAGGTTTATTTCTTATGCAATTTAAGATGAACTTTGTTTTTACTGACAAAATGACAGTGTACAACTATCTGTGAAAAATTGTCCACTGGGTTTACAAAGACAACCCAGGATATCGCAGAATAGCATGTGGAGATATGACAGAGAAAAATTTGTAGTAGAAATAAAATAGACTGGACACCACATGAAGAGAAAGAGAAGGATATAGGATGACTCAAAGGATAGGTAATAAGGATTAAACCTTTTCCTCTAATTTGCCAAATAAGCTCTAGGTGCAGATTCTTACCTTCTGTTCGCTGTTTTGCACCCTTTACAAAATGACTGATTGGATAAATGGCATATAACCAGAAAAGAAAAAACAAACAAAAAAACCACAAAGCATTCCAATTAATATTTATTATTTGAATTACTGAATTATTATAATTATTATTTTGCTTGGTGCTATAGTAAAAAGTCCCTGCCCCAAAGAGTTTCAGCATACAAAGGGACAAGATGCAACATACAGGTGTAGAACATGATGGTGTATATGGGCACGTCTACACATGCATTTACTCCAGGTATTACTCCAGGCATTTACTCCTGCCCCAAGCCCACACCAGTGTTGGGACATGTGGCCCCAGGCTGGGGGGCTGCTGGTTCCAGGAGCTACTTGGGGGATGTGATGGACTTGGTGGAGGGGTGAAGGTGGCAACAGGGGTGTGTCAGACAGAGATGAGGATCAGGGGTCGGGGAGAGATCTGGGTAGGAAAAGCCTCCAGAGCCAGGCTTAGCTCCCCACTAGAGCAGCCTGTGCAGGGGGAAGCTGGTCTGGGAGGAAAGGGCCCAGCTCAGTTACTCTGGCGTAAATTTATTTTTGTGTAAGCTACTCTGATTTAAATGTTTTTGGGTAAGCATCTACACATGCAGGGATTAGGGAGCAGATTTGCACCAAGTTTCCTGCAGCCCTGCAATGTGACCTTGCCATCACTGAGGAGAGGTCTAGACCCTGACTGCACCTGGCAGCCCTCTTTAAAAGCCAGCCCCTTCCTTGTCTAGGAGCAGTGTGCCATGCACAGGGACAGCACACAGCAGCTTTCTTCTTGCCCACTCTGCCTCCCTGCACTATGGCTGCTTCAACCTCTGTCCCTGGCAGCAACAAGCAGCACCTCATGCTCCTGATGGCCACCACAATCACACTGATGGCTCACTGAATCACCTGCTGCCTGGCCCAGGGCTGTCATGCCCTGCCTGGTTCCCCCAGATACAGCAACTACCTGCCTGGCTACAGCATACCATCCCAGGGTCACCACTGCCAGCAATCCACTGCCAGTGGCAGGGACACTGATGTAGGGCTCCATGATGCCACTGCTGGGGCCACCATAACCCTCCTGGGCCTCCAGCCCCATTGCCTCTGGGCCCACTAGCACTGGTGGCTGCACATTGTTCAGTACATCTGGGATGGCAAGCAGTGGCTGGATGGCTTCCACATGACTTGGGCCACCTTCTGGGACCTGCTCCAGTAGTTCCACCCACATGGACCAGCAGGACACCGGCATGTGCCCAGCCCTCCACATGGACACCCACTTGCCCTCACCCTGCTGAAGCTGGCCACACTTGCCAGTCCCCAGTACATTGCACACCTATTCAGTGAGGGCAAGGCTGCTGGGGAGGCTATCCTGGAGGTGTGCAGTGCCCTCCAAGATGTGCTGGGGGACACCATGCTCAGTGTCCATGGTGGTAGGGTTCTGTGCCCAGAGATTCCCCAGTTTACTGGGGCCCTGGACAGGAACCACATCCCCATCACCTGCCTACCCCACAGAAACCATACTTATTATAGCTGCAGGGGATTTTACTCTGTCATCCTGCAGGCAGTTGTGAAGAGCTGTAACACATTCACCCATGGGAGTACTGGCTGAGGGGGCAGCGCACACGATGTCCATGTGTTTCAGAACTCTGGCCTGATGGGACTGGTGGAGAATGGGTGTTTTGCACCAGGGGTGCTGAATCTGTAGCGGGTGCTGCTGTGGTCCCACCCCTGCTCGCTGGGGACCCTGCCTACCCTCTCCTGCCATGGTTGATGTAACCTTACTCCAGCTATCTGCACTCCTGCCAGGACCACTTTAACTGGTGCCTGGGCCAGACCCATACCACGGTGGAATGCACCTTTGACCAGTTCAAGGGATGCTGGTGCTCCTCACTTCCCTCCTTAAGGTCACCGAGGAGAACTTTCCCCATGTCATCTTCACAAACTGTGCGCTGCATAATATCTGTGAGCCTGGAGAGAGCTGTTCTGCAAGACCTGCATGAAGGAGGTGTGGCAGACAGAGGACACCTGGTCATGGGAGCACCACCTGCAGCAGCAGTGGCAGTGGTGCCCCCTCTCTCCCAGCAAGGTGCCAGGAGATCTGCGCACCCACTAGTGGGGGCCAGGGCACTGGATGTGAAAGACTCTAGTTGACCATCTCCTCTAGAACTCCTGGCTCTAGCCTGTCTGCTTTACCACCCACTGACCCCCTACTCCCTGCCCACCCCAGCATCACTGTCACTGAAGACATGTGTCCAAAGAACATGTCTTTATGGCATGGTATGGCTGGCAGCTTGGCATGGTCCTCCCTGTCAATGACAGCATACAGCTGTACCCACTGTCCTTGGACCATGGGGCACGGAGTGCAAGTGCCCAGCTGGGAGCACCCCCAGAGAGGAGCTGACACTGTAGACTGCTGGCAGGGTCATGGCTGGCCCTGGGGCTGCACAGTGTGAAGCAGGCACTGGCCAGGGCTCTCTGACTTATTGCTGGAAACTGCAGCTGGGAACCTGGGTGGGGCAGGCTTCTGGGCACTATAGGGGCCCTCCCTGCACTATGGCTTCCTCTAGGGGTGCCAGGCTGGGGCAGGGGGCTCAGGCAAGCTTTCTGTGTTGGTGTAACCTGAGGGTAGGCACGGCTATGGCCTGGGCTCCAGGGCTCCAAAACAACTGTCTGTTGCCGCATATAGGGCATGGTTTTGCAGGCACAGCTGGGCCAATGATTGTGGTCAGTTATGGTAATCTACTGTGCTCACAAGGCCTTGACCTTTATGTGGCACTGCTACGATGACCAGTTGTGTCCTTGCTCCTGTATCTGGCCTGACAGTGCCTCATAAATATGTACAATAGAGTGGCTGCCTTTGCTCAAACTGGTGCAGCACCTCTGCCTCACCCCACAATGCCACAAGCTCACCAGCCTCCTCTTTGCTGCAGTTGGGGCCCTGGATGGAGGGCATGGGCATGGACACAGCTGTGGATAGGAGGAGGCCATGGTGGGTCCCACACCAGCTCTCTGGGCTTCCAAGCAGCTGTCCCTGAGCTTCTAGGCCTGGACAGCTGCCAGCAGTATCCTGCACAGGGCCACAGCATGGAACAGTCAGCTGCATGGCAGAAGCAATGCCCTGCAGCATCCTGGGTGCTGACAGGCATGGCCTGAGGATGCAGTAGCCTACAGCACCCTACTGTCATCAACAACACTTCCCTGGCATCTGTCTGGTAGTGCAGTGCCAACCAGCAGCTCAGGGTTATAGGCAGGCAAGAACAGGTAGCCTGTGGCCTATCCAGGGGGACACATAGGGCCTGAAGTGCCCTCAGACTCCCTGGTGAGTATGCCCCAGGGCTTAAAATGCCTTCAGGCTTTTATACCTTGCAGACAGGCGCTTTCATAGAGGCAGCTCAGCCCTGAGTCTGGAGAAGCTTCCAGTCTGCTGCCCTGGGCCTGGCCTCAGGCTGGCCCCCTAGTGGCTGGGCAGACCTAGGAGAAAACTTGCTCTCAGGTCACATCTATACATGTGCTACTGCACATGCGCTAATCCCACTTAAATTTGCTACTTGCATTTGCAAGTAGCAAATTTAAGCAGGATTAAGGGTTTTTACTGCATAGTAAGTGCGTGCATGTATATAAGCATGCACTTACTGCACAGTAAACCATGCTAATGTGCAGTACCGTGTCTCATGTAGATGCACCCTGTGAAAACAGAGATGAGAAATTATTAATATACAACTGATAGTAATAGGAGTACAGAGGTGTAAGTATTAGTTAAGTGTACAATTTGAAGGCTTCAAAGCTTCTGTTAATAAGTGGTAGAAATATTCATAAATTGCTAACAGCCCGCCTGACTGGCTATTCTTAGCATTAATTGGCACCCTTGCAGGCATCTAGGAGCCAAGAACTGAATGGACATGCGGGCTCACCCTAAGAGGTCATTAGTTTCTGTGAGGGCTTGAAAAGACTGTTATTGGTACTCATGCCATTCTGAATTTAATGTAAATAGAGGTTTACAGAGCTGTCTCTGTGCAACCCTTCATGAAAAGGAGGATTAAGTTACTGATGATTCTAAAGTATCTGAGAGATTGAGCTGCTTTTTAAATCTATCTTTAATGAGAAAAATAAGGAGATGTGATATGGACAATTAGGAAGTAATGAAGACCTTGTCAATGCAGCTGATGACAAAAAACATGTTGAAGGACACAGCAATGTATTGAGCCTGGATGCGTATCCAGTAGAGTACCATATTTTTCAGTGTTCTGTTTTATTTAATGAAACAACTCCATTAATAATCTGAAAGAAGGAATAAACAGCACATCAATTATTGGAAGTGTTCCCATCACTGGAGTGAAAAGACACATAATGAAAAAGAGTTTAGAGGGAATAGAAATTGAGAGAGGAAATAAGATTCAGACAGGAAGCAACACAATTCTAGAAACTTGTATCAAGGTTAGACTGTCTTGTTCCTTAGTGAAGTGGGCAGCATAATTTCCTCATTGGAATAAGACTCAATACCCCTCTTGCCTTTGTTTACACGTTCAACTTCTTCATCTTAATTGAAAATGGACACAAAATATTTGTTTAGTTTTTGGACCATGCCTAGATTATCTTTAATCTCTAGCCAGTCTTCACAGTTTATCTTCTTCCTTTTATGGATATTTACGGTTGTGGCTAAAGAACTGTTTATATTATATTTTTTGCAAAGTTCTAAAGTTCACTTTTGCAATTTTACTTTACTCCTAAGGGTGAGAACAAATATTCACCACACCTGGTCTAGGTGGCTTGCTTTTTAGGCCACTGAGGCCTAGATTGTAAGCAACATGTACAGCAGTTCACTACTACCAGGAACAGCATGTACAGCCTTACCTGGGGTCCTGGGGCCTTCTGGGGGCTTCAACCATGGCAATCTGGCAGCAGGGAGACTGGCAAGCAGCTAGAGCATGACTCTAGCCAGCTAGGCTCCAGTTTTGGGTGGTGCATGCTGCCGCCACATGTGCTGCCCCACTTTTTTTTAGGCATGGGTTTTTTTTACACTGGGTTCTCCCAATGTCAACCGTCCTGTCCCTTGTTTCTAATTTGCAGTATGGGGAATGCCTACGCATGCACCATGTGCAGTTTGCACATGATTTGTCTGTGGTGCTGCATACAACATGTGCATGCTTGTCTGTATGTACCCATAGTGGGGGAAGGACCAGATGAGATTAGCAGGGCTGGTGGGGCTGCAGGAGGGGCTGGTGGGTCCACAGGGGGAGGAGGTTGCCTGGTGGGAGGAGAAGCTGGGGTTTGGAGGGATAAGAAGGCACAGTGTTGGGGCTGGGGTGAGTGACTGGGGTGATCTAGCCCTGAGGCTGTGCTGCCAACTCATGCAGTTCAAGAAACCAGGTTAACCCTTTCCTAATGAGGTTAACCTTGCTCAATATAAGCTATTGCACCTCCTGGGATCAGTACAGACAGTCAAAAAGCCCAAGGCTGAATCAGTTCAGTCTTCACCCCTTGGACTGAGCTGTGTAGATTGAACTGACAAGTCAGTGAACAGATATTCACTTTTAATTCTAGAAATGCAGCCATATGGCTGAAGTGGCTCAGGCCAGAAGCCAGGGAGTGCTATAGCACACCTACCTGTTCAGCTGGAGCAGACAGCTTTGGGCAGGCCAGCTTTGGCCATTCTGTGAGGGAGAGTTTACAGGGGAGATGCAAAGCATCCTGGGATGCTAGGGGTCTTAGTTAACTTGAATCTGGAAGGGATATGGGACAGAAGTTCAATAAACCGATTTAACCTAAATCAGTTAAGTCTTATTTTACATCCATCCAGGTTTATCTTAAACTGATTTGGCCATTTTGAAAGCATTTTAGGTGCTCTGAACTTCTGTTGTATTACAGATTTGAACCAGTCCTGCCCCTGAGTTACTGCCATCTGCCAGCCTCCAGCTGCTTTCCAATCACTAATACTGGTGTATGTATAATTTCTGTCCCTAGTCCTGAAGTACACCAACTTAAATTGAGCATGCCATGTTTTGGATGAATGTCTGCCAAACCGGGCATTTAGGGAACCTACACACAAGCATGGAGGCTGCTCTGACATGCTGAAATTCCAGCATGTCGGAGCAGACTCAATTAATCAAGGTGGAGTGTGGCAATTGCTGTGCTCCAGCAGCCTCCTGCGTCTTGCGCATCAGCAACTCTATGCTTAAAAATGGCAGTGGGGGCTCTTGAACTAAATCTCATAAAGTTTTAGTGTTTTTTTTTGAAGGCCCCCCCCCTGCCATTTTTAAGTGTGGGGATGCTGATACAGAAGATACAGCAGCTCTTTAATTAGAGAGGCTCTTGGAGCTGCTCTAATTAAGTGCTGCCCCCACCCCCAAAGCACATGTAAAAGTATCCTTAGATCAACGTAACTCTGGTTAGATGGAACTAAATGTAACACCTGTACCTATGTACCTACCCTAAAGCCTTTTACATGTGAAGGTAAAGGCATAGTTGGATCTGATGTGTGATCCACATGATGTGTGATGCATGGCAGAAGGCATGATTGTGGGATTGTACATTAGATCCAACTGTGCCTTATTGCTGGTGTAGTGGGAACCCAATCCTGGGCTGCCTCTGCATCAGAAAGAAGCAAGCGCCCATAGCTAAGCAAGCACCCATGGCTGGAAGCCCCCTTTGCTGAGAGGGCTCCCAGCCACAGGGGCCACACATAGCTGGGGTTGAGAAGTGTTTAGCAGCCCCACAGCCATGGGGTGCTGCTGTGGTCTCCCAGCCATGGGGGGATGTGGAGCAATGGCTGGAAGATCACAGCAGGCTCCCCAAAGCAGACTGCCGATATGTGCAAATTAAAGCTGGATAGAAACCAGCTATGAAGTTATTACACATTTTGGAACAATAACTTTATAGCTGGTTGGACCATTTTAAGGCACAATAGTTCATTTGAACATGTAGCCAGTCTAAATTAATTGTACAATTAACAAGGTAATTGTGCAATAGATATGTGTAGAGGGGGCCTAAATGTCATGACAAAAGATATAGCTTTCTTCACTAATCTGTAATGTTTTTCCATTTCTTGTAGGCTTTCTGCTTATTCCTCATATCTGATCTGAGAAGCTGTTCTTTCAGTTAACTCTGGACCATTTTTATATATTCTCACCCCTTTAGGGAGGCAGAGGGGTAAAATCCACATCCATCAAATGGATGGATGGATGAAATTGAGAATTGGTGCACAAATAATGATGAAACCCTGATATAAATTTGCACAGATACACTGCAGTTAAGGAGGACCTGTCCCATTGTACTTATAAACTTAACTCCTTATTGCTTAAATTATTGACTTATTATTCATGTTTGTTAATAGAAAGGACAAAGAGGTTTCAAGCAAGAGAACCAATTTTATCCTCTTCTTGTAGCATGCTTCACTAAGTACAGTACAAGAAATCCTTCATTATTGGCTCATCTTTAGTGTAGAAAATATTTAATGGGGAAGGTAATAAAAAAGTATGATTCATGTCTATTTTTAAACATTAATATTTTTTAAGAGTGACTTGGCATTCATTATTTAATAGCTTGAATAGACTGGAGAACACTAATAAGTGTAGCTTACAAGACTGTTCTTCCAACCTGACTTTTTCAGCTTGGCTTTCAATATTGTGGGGAATCATTTAGTTATTACCAAATTAACTAAACAAAGAGGCATACACTGATCTTACAATAGGCTATGGATATTTCTGATTAAATGACCTCAATTAAATTAGAAGGCAGTCTTAGCTAGGGAAGAACAGACTATTTTGCTTAATTTAAACCCTTCTGAATGTCAGAATTTATTCTAAATTAGTTTGAGATGTACAATAAATGGCCTCACTTAAATTAGTAAAGTGTTTTCTTTTATGAATAAAGCTTAGTGTGCCACATAAAATCCACTGGAAATTCATAAAAATGTTACCACCCAAGTTTTGGTTGGTAGCAAGGATAGGAAAGTGAAAGCCTTGACAAAGGTGAGATTTAATAGTCTACACTGGAAAATATGAGTGGAAGGAGGTGCAGGGGTGTAAGTCCTTGTGTAACCCAAGCACCAACAGAAGGGGCAGTGTATCCATATTAAATATGGATACACTGCCTCTTCTGTTACTGCTTGGGTCACATACAGAAATTGTTATCCTGCTACAGTAGGGGATAGCAATGGTCTCCAGCAGGGGTCTGGAATTACCCAGTTCTGGCTGGATGTATGTGGGCACAAGGACTCGCCTGCTGCTGCTGCCAGTTCTCTCCACTGTGGTATGTTACAGAAAGAGCCCCCCCATTGGTGAAGCCACAGCTCCACAGGCTGCATCCCACCCTCAGGACATAGGTTGCCCACCCCTGCGCCACAGCCTTGGCTAAAAGAAATGTATATATCTTTTACAGTCTCCTGTGTTTAAAAATATAGGTCTCCGGGTCACCCCGCTGTCAATAACCTGGCCAAGGGTCTGGTATTGCAACAGCATTACCAGGAAGAGAGTAGATCAAAAGGATAAGTTGTAAACAAAATGATGTATTCTAACAGATGAGATAATAAAAACCTACAGCAAAGGTGTGTGCCATAAGTGATATGTGAACCACAAAAAGTTATAAAACTTCTAGCAGAATGATCACCTTGGAGTTTTGTTGTTCCTACAATAGACTATATAAATAAAGTAATCTGTAAACCTTAGAAAAAAGATTTCAGGAGATACTGAAAGACACAAGACTGAAGGGGTTAAGTAGGACTCTTCCTGTGAGAAATCAAGAAATGATGGCAAAGAGATTTTCTTACTGTGTTCTCCATGTTCTCCCTGTTGGCATCCAGAAAGCCTGGAGGGAGGAAACTCAAATTTAGATGTGTAAATTTTTGAACGGAGGAGGTAGAGGAGAAGGGCTGCAGGAATTAAATGATGGGGAGAAGGGAGGAATTTAAGAGTTAGAGGGGTGTGTAGGCTAGCACAGAGGTTTGTGATTACTATAGTATGCTTCCTTCCATAACCCGTCAGTTTTGACAGTTTAAATTTGTTTGCTATGAAACTCCCTGCCAGTGTGACTTTTATCCTTCTGTAGTAGTTGAGATGCACAGAAGAAAACATAGAGACTGTCTGTGAATCACATTACAATCTAAATGATACTGTCTTTAAGATATGATCACATAGGGTGGCTCCAGATGAATGTGCACAGGCCTCTTGAGGCATCTCAAAGCAGTTTGAGATGCTGCAAGAGGCAGACTGGGAACAAAAAAATGTTCCCTATACTGCATATTTGCAGCGTGCACTCAAAATGTGATACCTGGAAATCTAGGTATCACCCCAGCCTCCCCCTGTAGAAAAAAAGTGGGCCAAGGCACGGTCCAGGGCCAAGGCACAGTCAAGGGCTGTGCCCTGAGGCAACCAGAGGCTGGGGTCCTCCAAAGAGATGGTCTGGTAGCCGGCTAGAGCATCTCTATGGCTGTCCCTTGCTCCAGTGCTGTAGCACGCTACCTCCCTGTGCCAGGCAAAGAGCGGTGCAGTCTGCAGAACCAGGCTCTATCTAAGGTAAATAGGAACTGAGGGTGAGGATGAATGGAGCAGATGCTGTGCGGGTGTGGGGGACTGTTTGTAGGGGGGGGCAAAGCAGGGGCAGGGCACTGACATACCATTGCTGCTCAGCACCGCACATCCTGGTGAGCGAAGGGGCTAGGAGCAGCTCTGATTTTTCTATGACAAAAAACCAAAAAGTAAATGCCAAAGTGTATAGATATCTAGAATCCATTTTATGATGATGACAGAGGAACTGGTAGGCTTCCAAATTGCTTTAAACTTGTAAATATATCAATAAAACATTGCCCAATTTATCTCTCTATATATAGTGGCATTTCATTTTAATATTGAAAGAACACTATTTTGGGTATTTTAATGAGATAATTTGGGTTTCTGATCAAAGATTTTGCAATTTTTAAACAGGGAACACCAAGATCTCTGCTGGTGAGACAAGTGGAGAGACCTTGGCAGAGGACCCTGTCCAGGGCCAGCACTGGAGACCCTGCTGGAGGGCAGATGAGGTGACTGACCTCTTGGACATTTGGGGCCAAGAGTACATGCTTTGACAGTTCAAAGTGGGCCAACACAAGGTGCACATCTTCTGGCTGATAGCTGCCCAGATGCAGAGTGGGGGCATCCCATCTGGGTCTGGCCAGCGTGCAGTCTTGGGGCCGCACGTCCAAGGGGGCAACAGGTCACAGCCAGGCAGCAGCCCCCACTGCCAGACTGCTGCAGTGGGTAGAGGGTGCAGCACTCCAGGTCAAGGCTGCTGCAGCAGTCCAGCTGGCACAAGGTGCTAATATCCCCAGATACAAATTGGCTGAGCCTTAGAAGCTCTGGAGGGCAAGTAGCCCTGAGCTGCTCACCAGGGCAGGTTTTTATATTGCTGGGGCCAGTACAGGTGCAGATCCAGGAGGAGCTGGTCAGAGTCATTTTGCCCCAAGTGGCACAACTTGCCTCACACCAAAGTGCATGTTTAGGCATGTGTGCTGAGGCAAATATCCCTACCACAAGTTTGTGCTGCTCCTATTTGAGTTGTCGCAAGTGCATGTGCCTGCATGTGTGGATGTGCCCATACTATTTTTCCCCCACAGGAAACTTTCCTGTTTCAGTGCATGAGATGTGGATAGCGCTCAGGGAATGAGCCACTGTTTTGTAGCAAAGAAAGAGATTGTCTGTAGGACCCCTGCCTCAACTGTAGCAACTTTAAGATGCATAGTGAAGGATGGAGGAGAAAAGAAGGAAGAGAAAGGATGGTGTAATGTTTAATTCAGCTGTATGTGATCCTGCAGAACTGGATTTGATCCTTGCCTCTATTGCATAGTTCCTATTTGATGTTGATCAAGTTGCTTAAACTTGACTTTCCACAGAGGGTCACTTAATTGTATATGGTCATATTTGCAGAAATGCTGAGCACTCACTACTGCAACTGAAATCAATAAGTACTGTGTGCAAATATATAAAGTGATGTATAAGGCTAAGTACTCTTTAAGACAGGCCCAAGAAGTTTGAAATTAAGCACCCAAATTTAGTGGCTAGTTTTGAAATTAATTTCCCTGTGCTTCTCACAGGGGTATTTTGAAAATAAGTTGATGTTTGTGAAGCATTCTGATTATGAAAAGTTCCCTGGAGGAAATTATTAATTCTCTCCTCATTGTGGGGTTTGAATAGCATGAAGTATAAAAAGCATGCGGCCTGAAAACTAAGGATAAAAACACACTGAATAAATAAGAAAAAAACAAAGCATTGAGTAGCACTTCATTTAGTCCATCCTATGCACTGAATGTGTACATAGTGCATTAGGTCAGAAGTGCCACAATCCTATTTTGAGACCTCTGGATGCTACAGTTGTACAAATTCTGAACCTGAAATCAGTAGCTAATCTGCAGGAGTAGGAACCTATACAGAGGAGCAGTAAAAACAAGCAAACAAACAAAAAAACAAAACAATTTAGCTTAACCCTAAAGCATAGGGAACTTCTGAGTTTCTCACAGCTCAGTTGTTAATGCACATTTTCCATGAATGTGCATAACTATTCTTAAAGGAGTGTAACAGAAGGATGTTCCCTAATAGCCATTCACTTTCCCTTTACTCATACATTCTCCAGACACCAGGGCTGACTGGTTCCTCCTAATACTGGGGGTCCCCCAGCAGCTGATTGCTGCCACCAGCACAAGTGCCAGCGGCAAACCCAAAAGTTCCGCTGGCACTTCTCTCGCGTGCAGGGGTGGGACACGGCCAATCTCAGGGGGTACTTGTGCACCTGTGTGCACCCCCCTACACATCGCCAATGCCACACACTGAGTGGAGAATTGTCCCGGTATTGAAAAATAGAGAAGAAATCCTAAAACAGCAACATCCCACATCCCACTCTCAGAGGTTTCTTATTCTTTATGATCTTGCAGGCTAATAGAAGCAGCATGCACCAGACTATGCAGTAGGGCTGTGCAAAGCTTTGGTCAGTGATTTGATTTGGTAGAGATTCGGCTCAATTTGGCTGCTGAATGTCTGAATCTGAATCGAATCAGGAGACCCTTTAATTTATCTGAATTGAATTGGAACCCCCCCCCCCCAATCAATTCAGAGAGATTCAGAGAGATTCAATGATTCAGACAGACACAGCTTTAAATGTTTTTTCTACATATCTCAAGGTACCAGGCAGCTCTTGAATGCTGAGATACTGGGGTTGATAGAGCGTCCCATGGGAGTGTGGGTGGGGTCCCCAGCGCACTCAGAAGTGGACCCGGAAGTGAACCAGAATCACTTCCAGTCCAGTTCTGGGTCCACCAGGGAGTGCATGGGGGACCCTCACTTCCATCCCCCAGCTTGGCAACTGTGCCTCCTGGGTTTGGGAGGGCACCCAGGGTTTCCCTGTGGCCAACTGCCAAGCCAGAGAGGCATGGGAGGGGTCCACTGCCAAGCATGCAAGGCCCCCCGACTATGCTCCTGTGGGACACTCGATCTGCCCCACCATTGCAGCATTCATGAGCCATGCCTGGTACCTCGAGGTATCTAGAAAAAACATTTAAAGCTGTGTCTATGTCCAAATCGCTGATTCTCTGAATCAGCATTGAATCATCAGATTCAGATTTGACCAAACCAATTGGGACAGTGATCCAAATCAACAAATTGAATCACTGGGCCGAAACCGAGTCCAAATCAAATACGGCCCATTTCGCACACCCCTACTATGCAGTTCCCTAAGAAGAAGCACCATCCTCAGTATACTAATTGTAGATACCATCACTGACCCTTGAGAGACATTCTTCTTTCAGTTTTGTTCTTCCTGTGCACTCTGGAGTTTGCTGCTTAGTAATTTTAAGACCAGCATAGGCTCAATCTGCGCTACTTCTCCTGCTGGCTCTGCTCTTAAAAGAACTTCTGAATTTTCAGTAACTTTTAACAGGACGTTGGATACAGACCAGTCAACCTCTTTGTATTATTTATTATTTAGTAACTGGACATTCCCTACCAAAAATGTAATCTTTTGTTGCTAATAAAAATAGCAATCCCATATTTTATCTGAAACCACATACACACACAACGTTGGTAGAAGGTTACGTCTGCGAAGTCAAATACTCAAGAAGAAAAATGCTAGAATTAAAATTCTAGCATTAAAATTCTACAGTGTATCCATTAATACAAGCTTCCCAACATATGTAGGCAGTCAAAAGTAGAATCTCAGAGTGCCTGTAGATGTGCTGTGGGGATGCTCCAATGTGCTGTCATTATAGTGCATAAGAGCAGACTCAATTAATCGAGTCCACTGGAGCATGGTAATTACTGCACTCCAGTCAGCCTTTTCATCTTGTGCATTAGCATTGCCACACCTCAAAATGGTGGTGGGGGCACTTTAACTAAAGCTTGCTGAATGAGCTTTAGTTCAAGCACCACCACTGCCATTTTTAAGCACAGGGATGCTGATATATGAAATGCTGTGGCGCTTTCACTAGAGCAGCTTTCAGAGCTGCTCTAATTAAATGGCCCCCACCCCTCATCCCCAGAGCATGTATAAAAGTGCCCTCATGCCCTAGGTCCCAAATAGATTTTTCTTTATACACTCCTCTGCCACAATCACAAACTACCCTGTTCAGTGAAAGAGGCAAGGAACCTGGAAAAAGAATAGAGGACTATTTAATTAAAGATAGCAACAAAATCCATATATCCACAGAAGATAACTTACGACTGCATCGGCAACCTTAATTCTGTCTTTTTTTCTTCCTCAATTTTACAAACTTAATACTCTTTCAATAAAGTTTGGAAATTACCTGTGTTTTGTTTAAAAGCAACTTGGAAAAAAAAGCTACTTATGTGAAACCATATTTTCCTCCTGTCCACTCTTCTCCATGTGACTATTATTAACCAAGAGTAACTATCAGCAGTAGAAAAAGATCCCCTGATAGCCAGCTGATAGAGCTGAATTTCCTATCCTATAGTAGTAAACATGACTATTTACAAGGGGATTGTTAGTATTCAAGAATCCTGGTTCTTTTCCTTACTCCAGAGAAAAAGCATGCCTTAGTAGTTATTGACAGTACAATCAAAACTCATAAATTTGTCAAAAATGCAGTAAAATAAATTGTTGCTAAATAAATTAAACTGCCACTAATATAATTAGAGATAAGGGTTCTATTAACTTTCAAGATCTCTACAAAAAGTGCAACTTCTCAGTTAGCCCATCTGTGAAATTGAGGGAATTATATGTGCTTCCTCTGTAGGGCCAGGAAGTTTATCAACTCCAGCCAGTGAAATAGCACTAATTAAAACTTCTATGAAATGCCTATGATGCATAAGTGATGAGTTTCAGAGGAATGGCTTACCATTTGGCCAAATCCAGCCTGAAAGAAGCATGAGAACTTTTGGCCTAAATAGTTAAATTTTGGCACAGTTAGCAATCTAAAACAAAGACTTTAAATGGAAGTGTGATGTGATATTAAGAAAGGTATCCCTAACACCCCTGAACGATGTTAAATTAATGGTATAGTGCATGGCGGGAGGCACAGGTGTGGGAAATGAGCGTCAGATCCCACTGTGACATGTTGCCTCTGCCAGGGGAGCTTGGGAACATGATTCTTGGCTCCCCCTGCACCAGCAAGTAGCAAGCTTGGCTCCAAGCTAGGAATCCATGGCTAGGAATCCCACTTGGCTGATCAAAGCTCCCAACTATTGTAGCATACTGTGCACTCCCCCAGATGGAAGCCATGGAGCACACAAAACCAGCCACATGTTTAGTTAAAGGAGTGACAGGAACCAGAAACAAAATATGTGTAATAACATTGTGGCTTATTTCTCATGTTATCATGTCAGTGATTGATTGAATGTGTGATCAGGTCACTACTTAAGATGCAATTAATCAGTTAATCACACCTTAAGTCTGTCAGGGGCCTAAGAGTTTTACCTATGACCTATTAATCAATTTTTCCTATAACACAGTGGATTAAAATAATTCAACACAATACACATGGATTGAAAATACAGTGAAAAGCATATGTGAAAAATACAATAGAGGAAGTACATGAAAAGGAAGAGTCCAAACCACAGAGGATAAATAAATGTTACAGAAAGTTGACTTTGTAATCCTTTCATTAGATAGCTGTCAAATAATGATAATACCTTTTCGAACATGAACTTTGTAAGCTATTGGTTTGGGTCTTGGAGATATAGGTTGGAATTCAACTTCATCATAAGGAAGTATGACCCCCTTGGTTTCCATTAGAGTCATACACATTTAAGCTGGAGCTAATAGCTTAAGAATCACAGAAATCTTTTTTCTTTGATGAAATTAAAAGGATAGCCAGTTACAAAAGATGGCTGACTTCTATACTTTAGTTTTGAGTATTAGGTGGGACAAATACATATTTTCAAGTTGAAAACCAAAGAAATTCTATGCCCTCTTTCATACCTCCTCACTGAATAAAGATTTTTTCTTCTCTCTAGCTCTACAGGAGGGAAGTACTTTATCCCCTTTCATCCCCATAGCCTGACCTGCTGGGTACTTATTGCTTTCTAGGTAGAACATGATGCCCTTAACTCCCAGAAAGCTCTAGGCACTTTGCAGTACTGATCCCAGACACTGGCATTTTGAAAGTTCTCTTAACTGCTGCTTTTTATGTATTGTATTTGTGAATGTCCTGCCATGTATATGCAGCTCCAGTTTAAAGCCTTCATTTTCAATGCAGTAGACACTGTCAGCAGCAGCAGATGTGAAAGTAATGACAGGTTGACAAGTGATATGCAGACTGATTTTTTTTGGAAAGCACTTTATTTGTCTCAGGACAATTTAAGTTGTTCAGAAAAGTTGCTTCATAATTACTTTATTCATTTTCAACCTCTAGAAAGGGAAAAGTTATTCTTTACCTACAACCTGATTAAATGACTAAAATCCCACCTGGGGAGAGTGAAAATAATGTGTACATGATAAAAATTATTCAGAAGAATGTTAGTAGAAGGAAAAAAGAAACAGAGAAAAGAGGGGGTAAATACAGGGGGAAAAAAGACATCAGTAAACCAAGCAAGAAAGGGAAGGTAGATGAATATGAAGACAGAAAAAGAAACTGTGGCTTATACTTAGGCTCTGGAATATGGACTCATGAGACCTGGATTCAATTCCTTATTGCAACAGACTTCTTAAGTGACTTCAAAGAAGTAAAAATTTCACTAGGAACTACCACTCTGACAATGAAATCAAATCAGCTATATACCAAAATAATTTTGAGAATCTGGAATGAAGTGACTGCTTTTCAAAACAGACATAGGTCCTTAGCAACATATGGACCCCTTTAGATGGCAAGGGGAAGACGAGGGCAGAGGAAGCCTTGGATCACTAAACCAAGCGTCACCCACAAGAACAGCCCAACCTAGACCAATGACGAGCAGAACAAATACCCAGGTAAGCAACAAGGGCCCAGGTAGTACTGAGATTAGGGGGCCAGTGCATGCATCATCAGGAGGCCTCAAATGCCTCTACACAAATGCTCGTAGTATGGGGAACAAGCAGGAGGAACTTACCCTCCTGCTAGCTGACACCAACCCAGACATAGTGGGGCTCACCAAAATGTGGTGGGACCCAACGCATGACTGGGCAGTGAATATCAAGGGCTATAGGCTGTACAGAAGGGATAGGACAGGGAGGAAAGGTGGGGGTGTGGCGCTCTACATCAAGGTACACATCCTCAACAAGTAGCACAGGGTCAGAGGAGGGGCACACTGAAGTGCTCTGGGTTAGAATACAAGGAAATCAAGTGGAAAGGGACTTAATGGTGGGGGTCTACTACAGACCACCCAACCAAGAAGAAGAGCTAGACCAGGAATTCTTAAGTCAGCTCATGGAGGTAGTTAGGTCAAAGGAAGTGGTCATCATGGGTGACCTGAACTTTCCAGACATCTGCTGGGAACAGCAGTCAGCTAGGTCTGACTGCTCACATAGGTTTCTAGCTGAGATACAGGACCTACATCTAACCCAGGAGGTGCACAGCCCCACCAGGGGAGACGCCTTGTTGGATCTGGTCCTGGCCACGGGCGATGACCTGGTGAGGGGTTTGCGGGTGATTGACCACCTGGGCGACAGTGATCATTGCCTGCTGGAATTCACCATCCAGCACAAGGTGGCAAAGGCCTGCAGCAAGGCAGGAGCCCTGGACTTCAGGAGGGCAGATTTCAATGAGGTAAGGAGAATAGTCAGGGAGGCACTGAGGTCCCGGAAGGGAGAGGAGTTGGGTGTCCAAGAAGAGTGCTCGCTCCTTAAGGAGGCAATCCTCCAAGACCAAAGGGAGGTAATCCCAACACGGATCAAAGGGGGCAAGAGGGTGCAAAAGCCCCCATGGCTCAACAAAAGCATACGGTAACATCTCCTAGCTAAAAGGAGGTGTACACCCAATGGAAGGGAGGGCCATCACCAGGGAGGACTATACCTCAGTTGCTCGGGGCTGTAGGGGGGCGGTCAGGAAGGCCAAGGCAGAGATGGAACTGGGACTAGCTACCCAGATCAAGGACAGCAAGAAGTCCCTTTCTAAAAACATAAGTGGTAAAAAGAAGGTACCAGGTAACATGGGGCCTCTGCAGGACAAGCTAAGAAATCTGGTCATCACACCAGACAGCAAAGCTAACCTATTTAACAATTTATTTGCCTCCATTTTTCTGAGCAGGGACCAGGTCACCCCCCCACACCAGGACCCCCATAGGGGACCCCCATAGGGACCCAGGGGAGGCACACCCAGACCTAGGGTCAGTGAAGATCTAGTCAGGGAACTTCTGGAGGGATAGGATGTATTTAAATCAGCAGGTCCTGACGATCTCCACCCCAGAGTGTTGAGGGAATTAGCAGAGGTCATAGCGGGACCCCTGGCATGGCTTTATGAGCACTCATGGTGCTGTGGCATGGTGCCAGAGGACTAGAAAAGAGTCAATGTGGTTCCCATTTTCAGAAAAGGGAGGAAGGAGAACCCAGGAAACTATAAGCCAGTTAGTCTTACCTTAATCCTGGGTAAGCTTTTTGAGAGAATTATCCTGGCACATGTCCGCGACGGGCAAGCAGGGGAGATTATGCTTAGGGGCAATCAACATGAGTTCATTAGAGGCAGGTCCTGTCAGACCAACCTGGTGGCCTTCTATGACCAGGTCACAAAATCCTTAGACTTAAGTGTAGCAGTGGATGTAGTCTTTCTGGACTGTAGGAAGTCCTTCAACACTGTCTCTCACCCCATTCTCATTAAAAAAAACTAGGAGACTGTGGCATCAACACCTACACAGTCAGATAAGTCACTAGTTGGCTGGAGGGCCGCACCCAGAGGGTGGTGGTGGATGGGTCTTATTCGACCTGGAGGGATGTGGGCAGTGGGGTTCCCCAGGGCTCAGTCCTTGGGCCCACACTGTTCAACATCTTCATCAGTGACTTGGGCGAGGGGGTAGAAAGCACCCTGTTCAAATTCGCAGATGACACTAAGATGTGGGGGGAAGTGGGCATGCTAGAAGGGAGGAATAGGCTGCAATCAGACCTAGACAGGTTACAGAGGTGGGCAGATGAGAACAGGATGGGTTTCAATACTGATAAGCGCAAGGTATTGCACCTGGGAAGGAAGAACCAGCAGCATACCTACAGGCTGGGGAACTCCCTTCTCATCAGTGCAGAGACAAAAAGGGATCTTGGAGTCACTATTGATTCCAAGATGAACATGGGCCACCAATGTGAGGATGCGGTCAGGAAGGCTAACCGCACCTCGTCATGCATCCACAGATGCATCTCAAGCCGGTCCAAGGAGGTGATCCTCCCCCTCTATACAACATTGGTCAGGTCGCAGTTGGAGTACTGCATCCAGTTCTGGGCACCGCACTTCAGGAGGGGTGTGGACCACATGGAGAGTGTCCAGAGGAGGGCCACCTGCATGATCAGGGGTCAGCAGGGCAGGCCCTGTGAGGAGAGGCTGAGGGACCTGAACCTGTTCAGACTTCACAAGAGAAGGCTGACAGGGGATCTGGTGGCCATTTACAAACTAGTCAGGGGGGACCAGCAGGCATTGGGGGAGTCCCTGTTCCCCCGAGCGCTACAAGGAGTGACAAGAAATAACGGTCACAAGCTAACAGAGGGTAGATTCAGGCTAGATATCAGGAGGCGCTACTTCACTGTCAGGGTGGCTAGGATCTGGAACCAACTTCCAAGAGAAGTGGTGTTGGATCCTACCCTGGGGGTCTTTAAGAGGAGGCTAGATAAACACCTTGCAGGTGTTGTTTGACCCCAGTATTCTTTTCTGCCATGGCAGGGGGTTGGACTTAATGATCTGCTCAGGTCCCTTCTGACCCTACCAGCTATGAAACTATGATGTGCTGGTAAGGGCATGCTAGGACCTCACATGCAATCCACATAATTGCCATTACACAATCATGGCATAATAGGAAGCAGGTAAAAAGTTATGGCGCATATTTTGTGGAATAACTTTGTAGCTTTTTCCTTTTTTTATCACACATTAATTTATTGAACATGTGGCCAGGGGACTGCTGAAAGCACAATTAACTGGTTAATCATGCCTTAGCTGTAATGTGTAAATAGGGCCTATGTCTCATTAAAAGGCCAGTAGATGTTTTACTAGTAAGAGTTCAAGTTAGTTTTGAACTTAGAACATTGGCACTTCTGCAGTATTTTCTTTACCTGTCTAAATCCCCAATGTATAAAATGAGGGCATGTGGAGGATGCCCCCACACTCCTGTGGGACACATCACAGCATTCACGAGCTGCTTGGTACCTTGAGGTATGTAGAAAAAACATTTAAAGCTGTGTCTATGTCCAAATCACCACATCTTTCCGAATCTCTCTGATTCAATTTGAAGAGATGGAAGGGTCCTCTGATTCGATGTGGATTCAGAGATTCAGCCACTGAATCGGGCCAAATCTCTGCCGAATTGAGTCAGGGACTGAAGCTTCACACCCCTAATTGCTAGTTATTTGCAAGATGTGCTGATTCTATTAGGTAGTATGTGTGAATTTAGGTATTTTATCAAAGATAATGTGTATTCTTAGACACTGCAAGGTAAAGCTTTATTTAAATACACATTTTAAGTGTATTAGAATACACAGTTAATCTAACCAAATGACCCTAGTGTTTTCTGCCATCACATACAGTTTATATATATATTTTTAAAGGAATTAATTGTTTTCCAAGTTTTCTTAACGCTTTGTCCTCTCACACATGATCCATATGTAAAATGTATAGCTACAACCTGTCTTAGTAAAATCCATATGTGGCTTCTTGCTGCAGCTCCCAACTTCCCTTCCACTAACAATTTTCACGACACATAACTACTACTAAATTAGAAGCAACCCAGCTCCAACAATGGGAGAAGAAGTAGTAAAGGCTGGCTAGCTGCACTTGCAACTGTTGAGTGGGCTACAGTATCTCTGATCATAGTTCAGCAGAGTGGTTAAAAATAATCAGTTACCAAGCTAAACAAACAACCCCACTTCTGTTAACGTTAGTGGGGCTATATCAGACTGTCTTAGAAAATTGGGGTGGGTGCCCCATAAGGGAAGTACTTTTTCAAACAGAACCACAAATCAATTTTAAATGTCATTGGACAGGACAGAAAAAAAAATTCCATTTGAACAAAATGTCTCAACTTCTGCTCCATAAGAAGTCTAAAGAATAACAAACAAACAAAAAGCTGTATTATTCCACCATTACTGTATTAAGAGGAACTTGAATTTTGTTCTCTCCCAGTCAAGGGTCATAATCACTAGAGCACAGATTGTTTCTTCCAATCACCTTCCTTGACTGGTTTCCTATGGACAATTTTTTGAGAAATATTTTATTTTCAAAGGATGGCAGAAGTTTTATCAGAATATTTGAAACAACTTTAAATATAAACTTGGTAGTAAAACATTTTACCTGGTGAAATGTGGATGTTTCTTTTGCATCTGACTTCTTCATCTTCCTCTAGACATGAAAAATGTATCATTTTCTACTGCTCTATTCATTTCTCAGTGAGGTACACGTAAAAGAAATAGTGTATCATTTTGCTTTCTATGGGACATTATTCCAAATACCCACAGACATTTTAGCAGCTAATTTGTAGGAAAGGGATCTCTGCCTCAATTTATAAAGACTGTATTGTAAAATAAAATATTAAACATAATTGGTTGATGCTCTTGTCTGCATTTGCCTAACAATAATTAAAGCCATCCCAACAATTCTCCACTGTGTAATAATAGTCACTTCAACCACTCTCCACCCTTTCTGTCTGTAATGCAGAGATAATGGCATTAATTTGAAAAGCAAACTATTCCCTTATGGAAACTCCTTAAGAATTTACTGGAAAATAACTTTCCTATAGAAATTTTAAACCAACACAGAATTCTATAACCTTATATAAAATTGTACAGGTCAGTTTGAAACTACAGAATGAATTCAATCATTTATTAAACCCTATATGTTAAAGTGTATTTTTACAGAACTGCAGTGAACTCATAAAAAACATTTGGTTTCATTCTTATTAAATTTTATCAGACTTTTACACAAAGATTTACTTACCTGCTTTAAATATAGCATTTATGCATGGTTAATTCTGTGCATGTGTCTCTATATGTTTATGTCCCTAAGTTCACAAATACTTAACTTCTTGAAACAAAGGCAAACAGGCAAATTCATTAAAATGCCTCTTGATCTTAAGAGCTCAAGCATTTTGGAAACTTAAAAAAAAAAAAAAAAAGAAAACTGAATGATATTAGTTTTGGGAAATACAATATGGAGAGTATCACGTAGAAGAATTCAGTACTAACAAGACGTCTCAGCCCTTGAGCATTCAAGTGCTTGTTAATCCCCCCAGAAAGGATTCATGTAAGACTACTTGATAAATTTCATTGTTTAAATTACTGGCAATGGAAGAACAGAAACATGACACGTCCTGCCCTGAAGGTCTTTTTCACGTTTTAGAAATATGAGGCAAAGTTTTATTTTAAACACAGAACCTTTACATTAACTCATGTAAAGGTTACAATCTAATCTCCACATGCACACACATTTCCCATTATATGCGACTTGAGTTAAATCACAGCAACCCCCTAAGGTCGGAAAGGAAAAATGGCCACTGCTCAAAGACACCTGGTTTATGATTATGAAGTATTTGATGGAAACCTTGCAGTGATCCATTTACCTAAAAATGCAGAGTGAAAAAGCTTGCTTTATAGTTGAGTCTCAAACATTCAAGACATTTTTATTTAATATTCTGTTTGTGAGTTGCACTTTCTACTTTTGGAAAGGTGGGAGAATTTAACCATAGTCAACAGAGGTCAGGTTGGACAGCCTGTCACAGCCAGTATTATCCTGCGTGTGGTGTCCATCTGTATTTATTCTTGTATTCTTGTTCCTCTTCCTACTAATACACTGGTATTCAGAAGCTGACTTGAAATCACTTTTGCACCACTGTGCAAAGGCAGATCTAGTGATGCTAAATCACAGCTAGGCTTAAGAACACAGTTGATGCCACAAAGCTGGGGGGCTTTGGGGTTGGGGGGGGGGGGGGGGGGGGGGTTGGAGAGTATGGGGAAGGATAGTCCCTGGTTCCATCACATCATGCCACTATCCCCTTTTTGAAGGGGTGAGGAGAGGAGACAAAATGACACCCACAGAACACTAGAAGGCCAGTCTGAAAAAAAAAATCAGATCTGGTAGGTCTGAAATAAAGAAAGAAAGGAGGAAAAGAGATGGTAGCCTCAGCTTGCCATGAGGAGAATCTATAAAACCAAGAGAGAGATGAGTCAGGCTGCTAGGTCAAGCCTCAGGTTTCAGACATGCTTTAGCTTCAGCCAAGCCCCAGAGTGGTGGAAGAGAATGGAGTGAAAATACACAAACATCAAATATAAGTCTGCATGAAGGTCAGTACATACCAGTATGTCTAACTGAAATATATAAAGTAAATCCTCCTCATACATTGTAGATCAAAACATTGTCCTCATATCAGGAGCAAGAGAATGTTGTAAGGTTGCAAAACAGCCTAGACGCAGCAATTCCAACAGCACATTTTGGCTTTGCTATTTGGTTGTCAAACTCAATGTACGTAAATGGATGGATTTTTTTTTAGTAAAGTAAGACTCAAGGTACTTCTCTATCTACAGTGGCATTCTCATGAATGTCTATGGGTGAACAAAGATTGAATCTTGCCTTTCTGCAATAACCATTTAAGATATTATTATTATTTATTTGTGCAGTATCTTAGCATGGCTCAGTGAGTAGATATACTGTCTTTTCAGAAACAATACTTCCCTTTCTGTCCCTCTATTTCTTTCCTCTGAGTTTCTGTACTTACTGCACCACCAACTACCCATGCCCAATGGGTCTTGCCACCTTCCTTATGACATAAGCTAAATTGATACGTCTCATCTGGATTTAACGTTCTCATTAGATTAATGAGGGTGAGGTAGTTCAACACTGTTGCAGGTTGCTGCAAAATTCTGGTAAACTGCAAGATTTGCATCAGTTACACTCACTTCCCAGGTTTGAAGCTTCCTTTAAAATCTTGAAAGCTAGAAACTTTCTTCATATATAACAGCTTAGACTCTGCAGAATTTGAATATCCCAGGTGAGATTGAAATGCATTCAGCAGGCTAATTTCTATCTCTGGGCAAAGCATTTGGATCTTCTGCATTATTCAATATTCTTCAAACGAAGGTTTTTAAAATTTTTTTAAAGCTTTTTTCCCCATTGTGAAAGGCACAACCAATAAAATTGTATCAAATGTTTCTCTCTCAAACCAGTTATTGGGGGAAAAAAAACCTCTCCAAGAATACAACTGGAGATGTGTTAGGACTACCTGGGCACAAAAAAAAATGCCTGCAGGCATTCTCTTCCCTACTATGACTATATATATAAAGTTAGGTTTTTGAGAAATGCTTATTGTTATTTGTGAGGCAATTCATCACTTATAAGCTGAATGTGATTGCCACTAAAGGTTAGCTTCCTCTATTTTCTGAATAAGTGTTTTCTTATGTTCAGAGTTGCTGCCTACAGGATAAACCTATGCCAGCAAACAAGCTAGTATATGGCACCAGGCAAAATATATTATAGTTAACAGAATCTGGTCAGGAAGGACAATGCAGCTAATTGATAAATGTCCTTATCAAATGTGGCATCCTTTATTAACTTATGCATTTATTGGTGTTTTCTATGAGGCTGAATTCCAAGATTTTATTCAGCCTTCACTCAAGCAAACTTCCTAGGAACTTCAATAGAATTTTTTTCACCTGAGTAAAGACATTAAGAATGTCAACGTGGACTCTATAGCCTAAAAAATATAGATGAAGACTTTACCTATCATAGCAACAGAGAAAAACATTATAAACATGGATAAATGAATGATTGATTCAAATTGGTATTATTCCTAAGGGCCATTTAATTTTAAATAGAAATACTTGTTATCTGCTCTGAGCACAAAAATTCACAGGTATTTAAAAACTTATTTTGAATGTAAGGCAAAAGGATGTTGGTTTTATTTTGCATATTTCTTTAAGCCAAAAGTAATCATATGGATTTTTTTAGAAAGCTTCCAACTTAAAATAAATGTGGATGTTCAAAACACATTCGCTCAACAGGAAAGATTATATTTTTAATTAGTTTCATCCTAATTTGAGGTTAATCCTGGTTAACTGCCTTGCGTATACTTTCCCTATGGGTAGGGGAAAAAAGAAGCTAATATTAAATTCAAGATAGCAAAGTACTTCACTCTAAAATAAATAAAAACTAACACAGACATTCAAAAGTCATTAGAATGTTATAATTAAGTTATTGGTACAAATATGATGAAATTAAGGCTACTACAGAAGACAAAAAACAAAACAAAACAAAAACTCCTTATGCTGAGATGGACCCTTATGTTTCCCAGAAATTGGTTTTAAATGTTCATGGGAAATATTCTTCATGCTGGTCCTAGCTTAGCTGGCTCAAGGAAATGAGACTTACTGACTTTGTTCTTATTTAATTTTCATGTGGAGACCCTGAGCAAGTACTGGCTTGTCACCCATGGTCTTTCCATCATTACACTGGATGGGTAGATTCCACATTCTCTTACCCAGCACATCACAGATTAAAGTGCTTCTCCCCAGACCTCTTGCCTGTGTGTACACAGTGAGTAATTACGTAATAAAAAGAAAATAATTATAAAATAATCACAGAAAATTATGGCTAGAAGGAACCTTCCGAGGTTAGTCAGAGCTTCTCTGATACAAATTCTGAACAGCTGAACCCAAGTGGGTCTTGTCTCTTCCCTTTTTTTTCCTTCTTCATTTATATGTTGTTATGGAAAGTATGCACATAAAGAGTTAAATAGGAGATAGCCAAAGGAAAGTGTTATGTACCTTTTTCTCCTCAGTTACAATGAAAAAATACTATAGTTCCTTTAAAACCATAAAAGCTAGAAACTTCCTTCATATATAACAGCTTAGACTCTGCAGGTTTGGTAACATAGATCAGAGATAAACCTGACCTGGAGCTGCATAACTTTAAGATGCCTAAAGTGTTCTTAAAACTAGTTTACACATCTTAATCTGTGGACAAGACAAGGATTAAGTGCTCTCTGAGCTGCCTAATGTGCAACAAAGCCCTAACTCACACTGAAAGTCAATGAAAGTTGAGCTCATAAATGCTTTTCCACTAGACTACACAGATGTTCCTTCTACTGGATATCATTTCAGTCTCCTCAAAAGTATATACTACTTCTGAGGGCTGAAAATTAACACACAATCATATCCTTAATTTTCATGCCTCACTGAGAGAAAATTTGCCAAAATTCTATGAAAGTATCTGCAAAATCCAAATGGTGAATCACAGAAGTGAATTCAGGAACATATTCACAAACATTTTTATGAATTTTTCAGTCTTTTCATTTTGCTCTGACAGGGACATTAGTGGTTACTGGGACATGTATTGTGTTACATATTTCCTAATTTGTCTTGTTTTTATTTTTTTTTAGTTTGCTTTTTTGAATCAATAAATCTTTGCAGTTTGGCATTACGATGTATTGTGCATTAATCATTATATATGGTATTGTTTCTTCAACTGTGGTTAGGCCATGTGCCTCTTTAGGCACCATGTTTTTCTTTCAATTTTGTTTTCAGTCCAGCACAATAAAGTTACGAGCCATGTGAGTTGATAACTCTCTCTGCTAATCTGATTTCCTCACCACTGTGAAGCCACATGCTATACCAGGTATACTATCAGATAGTTTTACGGTATGGCAGATGAATGCAAAATATTCATTATCAAATGGTTTCAATAGTCTGCTTTTATAAAGGTAGACTATGTACTTGCTTTTCAGCTTCTTCTCTGCTTTTGGAACTGTACAGTATTGTTGGCATAATCACCACCATAATTCATTCCAGAAATGGCTGCTTCCACTCATTGTGTTCAGTGTGATGATTTTTACATAAACAGTCTACAGTGTACCTCTGGATAAAAAGCTGTATAGATACATATGAAAGGTGTTATTATCTCACATGCAGGTGCAGCTAAGAGGTTGAAACAGATCAAAAGAAAGAAGAGAACACACTGCTAGAAAAGTACTATTATTACAGGGAGTCTTTAGCTAAAGGAGCCTTTGAAAATGAGATCTCATCATGGGTATATCCACACCCCTAACAGAAGGAGAATATTTCTGGCAGAGTTGTCCCTCCCACCAAGTTGGAAAATATTCTAACTAGGCCATGGGCATTACTCATGTGGCACCTATTGTCTTTAGCTGACCCACACAAATACCTTTATATTTCTGAAGGACCATCATTGCTAAATTGTTTCTGGGATACATGCAAACAGCCATTTATTAGTGAATGATCATGTCTCAGAGAAGTAAGAAAGAAGGCATTCAGTACCATAAGCACTAAAGCACATAAAAAGTAGCCAAATAAGCAGTAGTTCCTTTGATATTCATTGTCTAGCACCTGAGGCTATCCATGTGTCCCAAAATGAGAGCCCTGGGGCACTACTTATGTCTATTTTATGTCTTTTATTGCAAGATCTTTTTTGGGAGAAGACTTTTACTACCTTAGCATTCAAATATTCATAGAAAAACAATATCACAATAGGAACAGTAGTGGCTACCTGGTTTAAAGTAGCATGTGCCTGTTCATTCAAATCTCCTACTTTTACATCACCTATAACTTTGCAAAGCTTTGATCTTTCAGGGTGAAATTTTTCAGGTTAAGTCTTAAGTGTGGTTATTTAAAAATAAAATCAAACCAATTAAAATACTTGTGTAAACTTGGTTGAGTTATTCTACTTGTGTAGACTTAGGAATCTTTAAGAAAAACAAGCTGTATCCATTTTTTTCAAACTGTCATGTTTCTGATCTTTTCTACCACATAAATAGCTAAGACAGAAAGCTGGAATTTGGTACTGAAGTGGGGGAAAGTGTTTTTTGAATGTTCAGATGAAGTGGGTTTTACCTTATTGCAAGTGATTTTTGCACTTTTTAGGGAAAAATGGGGGGAAGGCACCATGCTAAATGCTAGTTCTTGGTGAATGTCACCATTTAAGGAAAAAAAGGAAGTTAATGCTAAATGAGAAAATCTCAGGACCTCAAATGAGTCTTTTTGCACTTGTGCCATACCGAGGCATACTTATGTCCTCTACACAACTGATACAAGCTCTTACACACAGATTTAAACTATTTTTGTGCTAAACTGTGCCTTTAGGACCAGCTCAGTAAAAGGGAAGTACATGAACAGTACTGCCCCGGAACTGGCCTGTGATGTTAGCACAGCTCATAGGCACTACAGCCAGCGTGTGGACAAACATAATATTAAAAGCATTCCCAAGTGTGTTCCAGGGCTTGGACATGTTTAAAACTTTTATAGCATTTTAGCTGTTGGACATATGTATACAGCCCCTGCCGTGACCTGCTTTTCCTCCTGGAAACTGGAGCACTTCAGCATCACTTTGTCAGCATGATTTCAAGTCAGGGAGCACCACAGGGGCCTTGGGTGACCTGCAGCTCCACGTTCCACCTCCTCCTTTCCTTTGCAGTGAGGGCCTGGTACCAGGGCTGCCATTACACCACCCTCCCTCATAGAGACAGTGAAGCAGGGAACAGCTGATCTGAGTGTGGACAAACAGAACATTTGGCCCAAGAATATTCTTGATTGGTTCACAACTGTTCTGTGCAAACCCTAGGTTCTAAGTAGCAGTCTCTTTTTAGAAACTTCAGAAGTACTATCCCCTGGTTGCTGCCAAACTGCAACCAGGGGATAGTAGTGAATACTCAGGTCAGCATGCACAAGTGCCTCAGTTTCCCCATATTCCGTGAGCTGGGCAAAGCTTTCTGTCTGCAGAAAACACTGAACCGGTTCATGGAGAATTGGTCCAAATACTACTTAATTATCCAGTTATACTTCTGAAATGTTGTAAGACATTTAAACTTTTCTAAATATGCTGGTGCATCTGGATGTTTGCAGTTTAAACCACATTGAGAAAATTCAAAGTGTTGTGTCTATCTGCACCGTTAGTGAGTATTCTACTCTGCTTCTGCTTTCCCAGTGGACCCCCACCTGCCAAATCCTGGAAACAAGAGACCCTACACACCACACTGGAACTGGAACACCAGAAGCAGAGAACTACATGGGAACTGGAGAACTGTCTCCTGGTGGCAGTGCAGGGATATCACCATGATGAATTTGTTTCTCCAGCTGAGTCATAGAAGCTCCTGGTTCCAGGGTCTGCCAGCTCCAGTGGAGGTGTGATATATCCCAGTTCTAGTGGGCTCTCCCAGCTTCAGCAGCATCCACAGCACCTGAATTGCCAGGCCCAGTGGCTCTTGGAGTGCTCCATAGGTGAAGATAACAGCGGGAAGGGAAACAACAGTGGCCAGGGTACAGGAAGACCCTGTGGGGAGTAAAGTAGAAAGTGCTGCTTCTTGGGATCCTGGAGGACTGGTCAAGCTGCATAAATATGAGGTTAAACCAGGGGTAGGCAAAATGTGGCCTGGGGGCCAGATGTGGCCCACCAGGCCATTCTAAAAAATTAGAAAATTAATATTTATCTGTCCTGGGCTGCCTGTTATGCGGCCCTTGATGGCTTGCCAAAACTCAGTAAACGGCCCTCTGCCCACAATAATTGCCCACCCCTGGGTTAAACAGTATGAAACACTACCTGGTCCCTTCAGGTACATTTATGTCATAATTGGAAGCATTCTTTCTGACCTGCACATCTGTATGATAGCTGTTTGAAATATTTCAAAAGTGTATCAAAGTCATTTGAAATATTTCAAATGTTACATCTAACCAAACCCTTAGTAATATCTATTTCTCCAAGGAAGACAATAATTTGCTACTGACCTATGTAGGCAGCAGATTTCCACAGTTGGTGGTGGCTGAGCTGCACTGACCAACAGACAGAATAACATGGAGTAAAATCTTTGCCTATTCCTTGCTTAAGGCAGGGAGGCTGAAGAGGCATCCCACAGCTACTCATTCCTAAATACTGAGATCTGTTATCAGAACAGAAGGATGGGAGTGGGATTCCTGATGCCTTTTACTTTTTTTGCATAGAGATGGAGTCCAAGTCCTAAATATCCTAGTAATACAAAAAACCCTGCATTCAAAGCCTAATCTTCATCAAAATACTCAGATGCACAGGTTACTTATTCTACTAGGCTTCCTGTACCATTTCCTGGGATAACATATAACTATAATACTAGCCAACACTGACACTTGAGACCTTAAGTTTCTGCTGTTCTAAGACAGTTTTATCGATACCAAAAATCAAAAGCATTCCTTGGATCTCCTTTCCTTGTTTTCTTAATGCCAACGAAGCATTTTGGTTTCATTTTCCCCTAACAGAGTTAATTTTTTGATGGTTATGGTTTTTGTGGCTGTTGGTCAGACCTCATGCCAGTAGAAACACTTTGAAAATCTTCCAGGCAGAGACAAAGCTGTTAAACTACTGCTTTATACAATAAAGGCAAGTGCTGGAAAATTACCTTCAGGACTTTTCATGGAATGAATCTGTGGGAGAAGTGGCTGATGTTACAAGCTGTTTTTATTTTTTATTTTAATGTTGCTTTCCCAGTGAGGGAAATTTTGTAGCATCTCAGCAGCTCCTTTACTAAAATATTCTCACTGGCAATGCCTTCCCTTTTTAAGGCTGACTATGGGCAGAGATTGCAGGATGGAAGTGTCTTTGAGATATGTTTTGCTTGGTCCAAAATTGAAGAGGAGCTTTAAAGCTCAGACTGTATGATCAATATATGCTGTGGGATTTTGAGTTGGCTGAGGAGGGTACAATTGGCTTTTTTTTTTTAAACACAAAACAAAGCAGGTTGAAAGATGTTCAGTATTCATAGTAGAAAGCAGATCCTGGGTGTAGACAGACACTTTTGCAGACATACTGGAGTTAAGTCAAGACATACTGTTTTTAAGCTCAACAACTTTTTGAACACTTCTACTTTTAACAGTTATTCAGGCCCAACCCTCATGTTCACCAACACTCCTAGGAATTAAATTGGTTCCAATTTCAGTCAGAGAAATTCAGAAATTCTGAATTGCCTTGCACTCCCTTATCCTTGATAAAACATTTTCACCAGGAGACATAGTCTTGATATTTCAGGAGTAGACTTGGTGACATAGCTGGGTAAGGGGCTCCCTACTTCAGGAAGACTAGGTATATTCAAAGGTAAAGCCATTCCACAGCACGGGCGAGAGAATGATCTTGTTATATTATGGTGACATGTAAATAATAAATATATAATATAATATGCCCTGTTCTTAGAATCACCCAAATTAGAGATTAAAAAAACATTTATTGGGTTATTCCCTTATCCCTAGGGAGAAAAAGCAAGATTGCTCCATGCACAGTATTTGCAAGTTTATGTTTTTAAATATACTAGAGAATTAATTTAATAACACTTTCCTTGTGGGAGCAAAAATATTATTGTTACTGTATTATTATTATTGTTTTTCCAGAAATACTGTGTTGATAGTTTTCTTTTATCTCTAATCTACTGTTCCTAATTATAACAACCATTTAAATTATTCTTACCAATCTAAATATAGAATAAATTTTAAAAAGTAGTTGCACCAGGACCATGGAGACAGAGATGATTATTGTGATGCTTATTGATGATTCTGTGCACATGGCTCAACATCACATTAATCTTTATGTTGATTTTTCCTATTAAAAATCTTGCATCAATTTGCTGTCCTTGGTCTACTATCCAGGTTTCTTCCTGTCTCTGAATATTTGCCTTTTGGATTTTTTCCCCAGCTGTATTAGCTGAATTTTTTTCCAAGTTAAATCTCATTGTGTTTACTCCTAGGTCTCTATTTTTCTGTTCTAACTAGTGCTGGTGACTCCACCACACTGAGTTTAAATTTTTGAATCATATTGACATGCTGTTTAATACTGATCCCAGCAAAACATTACTAAAGGCTTCTTCTGCCCTCTTACCAGAAGAAACCAGCATTTCCCTTTCCCTGAAGTTCTTCAGACAGTTTTGGGTCCACATGACATTTCAAGTAACAGGATTATTTTTAAGTTAAGACTGCATTATTACAGTCTGCTATAGAGACACAGACTATTAAATTACTGTAAGGCTTTGTCTTAAATATTAGGACCCTCTCCTCTCCTTTAAAACTATTTATAGGGTGTAAATACATAAGACATTTACTGTGGAGTTGACTATTAGCTGCACAGTAAAATGTCACTTTCTAGATGTGCGGTGCTATTAGGATGGAATAAACTAATTAGCTCTGCCATAGGATACTACTGCCAGGCACAAGTACTATCCTACGGCGGAATTACTTATTCCGCTGTAAGGCACATGTAGATGCTTCCACGGCTGGCTGGTGCATGAAAGTAGCTCAGTGCAGGGGCTACCTGCTGGCTAGTCCTGCACTGAAGCACCCTCATGCCCCAGCCAGTTGCTTTGCAGCATTTGAGATGGGCTTGAGCAGGGCTAGGCTGGAAAGCCAATCCCCAGGGCCCTCTGCCTGCCTGGGCTGCTCCACCCTAGCTCATCATGCTGTGGTCCCAGGTACACACAAAGATGTAGTGCCTGGGAGTGATAAACTCTGGTGCAGGCTGCGTCAGAGTTTATTCAGTCACATTTAATTTTGGGTGTAGATGCGCCCATAGTATCCTCACTTTCCATCTTATAAATCCAGGGAAA
>NW_005842423.1:510529-552170 GCF_000455745.1 Alligator sinensis
CATGATCTGAAAATCATCTAGATTGTTGGCCCAGAAGTAAAGGTCACTCAATAAGCCCTTATCCGCTTCAAAACAAGAGATCACCAGCTGAAGCCCTGATCTCCGAGAGAAAGAGAAAGAGAAAGAGGTGGCCCCTTGGTTAAGTCCCAACACATTTAGGACCATCGAAGTGAAGAATCAACATGTAGGAAATGCACTGGGAAAAAAGTAAAGATCTTAGAGAGGTAATACACAACATTTTTACATTGGAAGAGTCATTCAAAAAAATGACAATAGCACAGGTAACTGCAATGAAGTCTGCATACAAATAATAGATGTTCCTAGCCTAGCATGGATGGAAAAATTCAGTTGTGCCAAACAGTAACAATGCTACTGAGGAATCTGACCTAAGTGAAAATATATATGAATTCTTCCATTTTTCTCAGAGTCTTTCCACTGCTGGGTTCCTTGATTTTAATGAGTGTCAAAAGCTAATTAAAATACAAAGTGTGTTTGCAGAATGAAAAATGAGTGTTCTCTTTTCTTTTAGTTCCTTTATCATTTCCATATATAATCAGGTTCTTAAATTTTCATGAAAATAATTTAAGGTAGCATATTTTTAATTTCCAATATATTGGTTCTCCTATACCTGGCAGTTTGTGTGTGTATGTATATGTGAACGCACACATTCCTTCCTTTATTCCAGCCTCTGTGGAGTTGCTACAAGAAATTGCAGAGTATGCAGAGACTTTCAAGTGTTAACTCTGCAAGCAATCCTGTGACAGGAAAATCTAACAATGCTTTTAACTCTTGTTCTCATAAATATTTAGGCAAGTGAGTAGTCCCATTGAGGCCAGTGAGGATGAACTCAGGCTGGACATTTTTACACATGTTCCGGGGTGAGAGGGGAGCGGGCAGTGGTTTAATTAGAGCAGCTCTCGGGTGTTGCTCTAATTAAAAAGCCCACAACATCTCGTGTATTTAGCATCCTGTGTTTCAAAATGGCGATAACAGCACTTTAATGAAAGCTCATTTAATAAGCTTTAGTTAAAGTGCCCCCACCTCCATTTTGAAATGTGGGGATGCTTTAACTAAAGTTTGTTCAATGAGCCATAGTTAACCCCCCCCCCCCCCCCCACTGCCCCCCCCCCCCCCCCCGCTGCCATTCTGAAACATGGGGACACTGACTATACAAGATGCTGCAGCATGCTGGAGTGTTCAAATCAGAATGCTCTAGCAGACTCGTTTAAACAAAATTGCTCTGCAATTCTAATCTGCGTCTTCATCCTTTCTTCAGTGCTTCTGAGAGTACCAGTGAGCAATATGCCTTTTCTCCTATGTGCTATCCCTTCACACTTGGAAATGAGGCATTGAAGTGGTCTGGAGCTACCCCTTGGATATCAATCTCTAGCTGTCTCCAAGTTGCAAGATGGTTGTCACATGGAGCACTTTGGGTATGTACAGCTATTTGATTTAGCTTGATCTAACAAGGGTTGTCAATCTAAGTGCCTATCTCTGCAAGTGTTCAGAGGGATTAAATCAGGCAAAAAATGGTGGGACTGATTTAAATTAGATGGGGAATGCTTTAACCTATGTAACCCGGGTGTCCCCAAAATGAGTGTCTGCCCTCACCAATAGAAGGGGAAGCCAGTAGGGCACATGTGCTGGTGTGGAAACTGCAGTCACTTGCAGTTCCCTCCTACCTATCATGTCTCAATAGAGGAGGAACAGAAAGTGATGTGTTAACCAGGTACAAATTTAATATAGGTATATATAAAAAGGTGTGAACTAAAGTGAGTATTTACAGGTTATAAATACATATAACCATAACTATATACATACCCAAATACAAATGGTAAGCATAATGGTCCCAAATGATATGAACAGGTAAGTACAACAATAAATAGCACTCTAAAATTTAAGATGTACAGTTAACAGTTAATAAACACTCCAAAATGTTAAACCCACAGTGTGTATCAAACAATCAATACACACTCCAAAATATGAGACGCAAAGAGTTCTCTAGTGGTTCCCCTCCTCTAGGGGATCTCTTCCTCCTGCCTCTTTATTGAGGCTACCTTCCCCGAGTGTCACTCCTTAGTGGGAGACCCATTGCCCCACTGACCCACTGTCCCAAGGAGCTGGGTGGGGGAGTGTTCATAAGCTTCCTGACCTGGCTAATGTTTGTTTCTCTGGGGAGGGCTCAGTCCAGGCCTCAGGGGTGAAGCATGACTTGCTCATGTGTCCCAGTGGCTCAATCCTTCTTAAGGGGAGTTGCGGGCTTGGGCTACCTCGTGCATACTCAGGGCCATGCCGCTCTGAATGCTGCTCCCCACACTCAGGAACCACTCCATTCCCAGGGCTCTTGTGGACCCACTGCAGGGAACATGTCCCAGATCACCCGGCCCCTCCTTCTCCCGGGCCTTACACCCTTCAATGACTCACCCCATGGTACCACTGGCTCCTGTGCCCAGCCTCATGCTGTGGTTGAAGACCCAAGCTGCCTCACTGCAGGTCCCAGAATCCCAGTTCCTCTTGGACCATCTGTGCAGTGATCCAGTAATGCAGGTTGGCCTCATGCTGGGGTTCGGTGACCTGAGCTGCCTTGCTGCAGCTCCCAGGGTCCCGGTCCCTCATGGACCCTGCATGCAGTGATGCCTGTACTACCTACTGCTTCTGTCCAGTGGTAGAATCTTTTGGGCTCTTCTGGGCAGCTCTCACAGCTCCTTTTAGCCCTGGGACCTCTTCCTTGTTCTTCATCCCTCACTGTCTGCCCCATGTGCTTGGCATGTAGTTGCTTATATCCCCTTCTGGGGCTCTGCCCCCAGAATAAAAATGAACTAATTAGGGGAGCTGCAACTACAGTTCCCAATTAAGTCCACTCCTGCCCCCCACCCTGGATTTTGGAGTAGAGGGGGAGTGAACTCTCCTCCTGGCCCCTCCCCTACCTGTCTCTGATTGGTGGGTTTTGCCCCACCAATTGCATTTGTGGTCTTCTAAGTCCAGAGAGCTGGGCAAAGCCTGGCAAGCCCACCACACTTGTATGCATTCAAAGCACAGTCCCAGGGCTGGGAATGTTCAGCTGTACACCCCAGCCCCAGGGATGTTTTTCCTACCCCCTACTCTGACTGGGCTCTGTGAAGCTTTGGTAGCTGATTTGATTTGGAGGAGATTTGGCCCAATTTGGGAACCAAATCTCTGAATGTGAATCGAATCAGGAGACCAATTAAAAGCCATGAATCGATTCGAAGCATCCGTATCAATATGGGGAAGCTTTGGAAAAGATTCAGCCAATTTGGAGATTCGGCCAGAGACTAAACAGACAGCTGACAGCTGCCTGCAGCTGGTAAGTCTGTTGGGGTTGGGGGAGGGAAGAGACATGGGGGAGGGAAGGATTTGGGTTTGAGCTGGGACAAAGAAACCATAGGATTATGCCTGGAAATCTTTCTTGGGCCACCTCATACCATGCCTCCAGGGCACCAGAGGACACTCCCAAACATCTCTGACCATGGTCTTGCACAGACCAAGACACGGTTTGTTTGTGCCAGGCATCCATCTGACAGCCCCCCAGACTCTGAACTAAGTATACAGGCTCGAATAAGGAATTGGCTTTTGGTCTGGGATTATGACTGGAAATCTTTTGTGGACCACCCCACACCATGCATCTGTACCACCTGGGGACTCTCCTGGACATCCCTGACAGTGGTCTTGACCAGCCTAAAGTGAGGCTTGGCCATGCCAGGCTGCCAACTGACATCTCCCGCAGCCACTGTTCTAAGTATATGAGTTTGAATTAGGAACTGGTTTTTGGGTTTGGATTAGAGATGGAACCCCAATGCAGTGTGGGGAAGTGGGGGGCAGTGGGGATTGCCCCCCCACCTTGCACCCACAGGGCAGCTGTCACATCACGCAGGTGTGGCATGGCTCAGCAGGGCACTGCCTGTGGAGGCTCCAGCACTCACCTGGAGCCCATCAGCACTCAATCCGATTGGCCCCCAGTTCCTGGACAGTGTGTGGAACCCCACAGCGCCCTGTTAAGCTGCACTGCACCCTTGTGATGTGACAGCTGCCATGCAGGTGCCAGGCAGGGGAGGGGGAGCAATCCCTGCTACCCAGCAATGCCCTGCATTGCATGGAGAGGGGTCTGCTACAAGCCCCTCTGGCCACTGCCAGAGACAGTGAGTGTAGAGCTATTTTTTTGAAAGCTCCGTACTCACCGGCTGTAGGAGTGGCAATTGGGGCCTCTGAGGGCTCATGGCAGAGCCCCCCTGCACAGCATGGGGTAGTGGGGTGCAGCGGAGGATCTCCCCCTGCTTGGCAACCACATGACAGCTGCCCCATGGTGCAGGTGCAGCATGGCTCGGCAGGGCGCCACACACTGTCTGGGAGCTGGGGTGGTTCCACGTGTCAGCCAGAGCCTGGAAGCACTCAACCTCAGTGGCCCCATCTCCCAGGAAGTATGTAGCGCCCTGCCGAGCTGCGCTGCACCCATGCCATGGGGCAGCTGCCATGCGGGTGCCAGGTTGGGGGAGCGATCCTTGATGCCTCACACTGCCCTGCACTGCATGGGGGAGCTCTGCCATGAGCCCTCAGAGGCCCCAATCATTGCTGCCAGAGTCAGTGAATGCAGGGCTTGTTTGTTTGATTTTTTTTAAGTGCTGGGACTAGGCTGGAGCCAGGCAGGGGATGGGGCTAGGCAGGGAAGCCATGGTGGCTTCTCCCACGGCTCCCCCCCCTCCCCCCCCCTCACAGAGAGGCAGGCACAGCCAGAGGAGCTGCGGGAAAACCTGCAGCTTCCTAGCTGTGCCTGCCTCTGCCCAGGCAATCTGAATCATCAAATCTCTCTGAATCAGCACCAAATCTTCTGAAGCTGATTTGGCTGAATCAATTCAGGACAGTGATCTGAATCTCGAAACGGAATCACTGTCCTCCAAATCAGCCAAATCTGAATCCAAATGAAATACTTCTCTATTTGCACAGGCCTAAGTTTTAGTCCCCCAAGTCCCCACCCAAACCCATGGATAGATAACCCCTGCCACGGTGAATAAAGGGTTAGAGAGCAAGCCATTGAGTAAAAAGGGGAAGGAACTAGATATGTTTAGTTTGGAAAAAAAAAGGAGATTAAAAGGTGGGTTTTTTGAAGCTCTTTTTGAAGCAGTGCCTTACAGAAGATAAAGAAACATTGTTGTCCCTTGGCACATAGAGCAAGATGCATTCTAATGTGTTTTAACTGAAGCATAGCAGCTTGAAGTACTGGGACAATGGAACAAAGTAAGGAAACAAACTAAGTTCTATCCAAAAAGTAAGAATCTCAAAGACTGAGCCAATATTTACTTTCTCTTTACTACTTACTGGGAAAAAGACTGTTTAGTAATTACACTTAAAGTTGCCAAGAATCTTTAGGGAAAAAAAATGTCCATAAAAGCAGCCCCATTCTCCTCTTTATACATGCAGATAGCAACTATTAGTGTCAATGGAAATTTAGCTCATATAGTGTGAGAAGAATAGACTCCCAACAGTTTTCACATTTCATTTCAGTATTCTGGATTGGAAGGCAGAAGCAGTCATCTAATTGCCCTGTTGTTACTTGCTCTAGTAATTAACTGTTTAGACAAATGATTAATAGTTACCACAAAATTACATGGTTACAGCAGAGTAGCTACAAGTGCTTTGTTGTATAAAGACATAACCAAGCAATAGTAAAAATAAAGAGTTGGATACTTTACTTGCTATTCATTCTGTGTATCTTGATATTTGAAAGTTTAAAATCTTCTAATATACCTTAAGCAAGATAGTGCATCCATCTCTTTATAAGAGATTGGCTGGGATATTACCATCAATACTCATCCCTCTTATGATGTTTTGCTTGCTTATAAAACGAGACTCTCTGTCCTTCATATTATGATTAATAAGATTCAACTGTAGGCACAGTTTCCTCTGGGAATTGGTTATTTATTCAACAGAAAAGTACATTTTTGAGAAAAGAGCTGTTGGAATCTGGGAGAATAAATAACTTGAGATAGTTCCCTTCCTTTTTGTTTCAATCCTCAGGTGTATGTTCCTCATCTACAAGAAATTTCAGACTTCTTCAACCAACTTCACAACCTACACAAATGTATTTTACCCATTTATCCTAAATCAGGAAAGCAGAGAAGGTAGATACCACAGTCAACTGGAATAAACACTAGGTAAGCATTCTAGTTTATTTTGCTGTGGTAGAAGGGAAAGAAATTCAGTGAAGGCATAAAACCCAGAAATAAAGCCAACTCTTATGGAAGAGAGGGCTTTAGTATGGATTAAATGTTTTTACAGGCATTACTGTTGTCTATTGAATCTAATTTCTTCCAGGGTTGTATAAAAAACCTTACACATCCTCCTCTCAAACTATACAGAACTTTTCTATTAAGGGAGAGAAGGAAAACTCTTTAACAATTCCTTTTAACCTCAGAAGAAAGGCTTTTTTCTACTCTGGGAATATTATAGCAACAGATACAAGCTAATGCCCAAGAACTTAATCTTTGCTCTAGAGGTTATGGTACATACACTGAAGAATTGATGATAATAACTGTTAAGGAAAACCCCATGGAACATTTCAATTATAATGTATCTGTGCGTTGCAATACCTCCCAGAGAAACACAATGTCGCACATAATTATACAGAACCCAGAGATAACACAAAAGACCATCTGTAAGCTTTGAACAGATGTAGCTTTTGAATACTTGAGCTTATCTTAGGCTTGAAAAATTTAAAGCTCAAAACAAGTGTGGCTTCACAAAATGAAACCAGGGTAGTAACATTTCCAAAACCAGGGTTCCTCAGATTCCTCTACAGTTCAATATTCTTCTCAATATAATTGAAGAACAAAGATAACTTGTGCCACCTAATATGCTATAAGCAAGGAAATCAGTGGTTTATTCCAGAGTACTGTTAGCTACTCGCCAATTACTCTTGCAAATGAAACATCCTATTAACATGTTTGAAACCAACGCAGAAATGTAATGGTGGATTTCATAGGAGAGGCAGGATATGAATGCAATGCACCATCAGTTGTACTGAGATTTGTTGTTTTTTTTTAGGGGAGATAGGGAGGGAAGGGAGAGAGGGAGGAAAGTGAAAGAAGGAGGGAAATACAACATGCAGAAACCTCCAGGAACCATTAAAAAAACACCTTAGTATCTTGGATAGCAGTCTGAACAGGAAGGACATACTTTGAATGAACCTTAAACGTGGAATCCCAAAGATGTAACATGTTGAGGTAGAGCTATATGCTTACTAATGGGATGATGGAAAGTTTTGACTATTTCCCTGTATTATATCAACTTCCTAGATAAATACAGGACTTCAGGCTCTAGAACTGTTAGTCTGGTATATTCAGCTAGTTGTAAACTTAACAAAGACAATAGTATAAACTGATTTCCTCAATTTAGTAATCAAGAGCTGTAATGAGTAAAGAAAGGAACAAGAGTGAAATACATGTTGCTCAGAGTCCCTCTCCATATAAACAACTTTTATAAAAGGCAGAAATCAAGATCAGTAACATTGTATAAAACAGACGACAGACCTACAGATCAGCAAGGTCATCACCAGAAACTAATAGAATGTGAACACAAACACAATTTAAAGGACAGACTCTGAAGTTTTTGTTTTTTTTCCATTTATACACACCTTATCTAAGCACACTGAAGACCAACACAGATTAACTGAGTCTGAGAAAAAAACTCAGATTAGATGTAATGTGGTAAAACAGAAAGGTGTCATCTCAATTAACTGAAAAGCCTCCTCCCATGGGATAAGAGTATGTTAAAGATACACTAAAACAGCAGGTTATTGAGAATGATTTTGCCAACAGTTCACTGACAGGCTGAGAACAATAGTAAAGGCCTCTCAGATTATTTTGAGAAGAAACTCCTTTCATTCAATTCAGCCAATTTAATTCAGATTCAGAAGGCTTCTTCTGTGTACACAGCCTGCAACTGATCTTAGGGGTTTAAATAATGTTAATTTTTTTCTGTCATATTGAGGAAGGCTACTGAGGGGTCTTTGCTTTTTAAATTCTGGATACATGACACATCTGCCACGTGCTTATACAGTATAATCAGGCTTTGTACCAGCACAAAAATGAAGCACACAAACACTAGTGTAATTTTCTTGAAACAAGGATAGAATTACCATGGGAAATCAGCTTGTTTAAACTGGGTTAAAACAAGGGTTAAAACTGCTCTGGGTATAAATTACATTGGTTTAGCTGTCCGAAGCTCATTCCAAGGTAGTTGTTTGCTCAAGGTAAACAAGGTATTATTATTTGCCCTCCACCCCAGCAGTAGTGAGGCACTGTTATACTAACAACTGTGTGTGTGTATCCCCAGATAGCTGCATCTGCATCCATCTTGGATACTAATTTGATTGATACAATTGATATTGGAGTACAACAATTGATGGCTAGAAAATGATATTTAGGGGTTTGCTCTTGGTAATTGGATTGTAGGTAAAGTAGATAGGTATTAGAACAATGGTTTGGGGGAATGGCAAGGGTTAACTGCTTTCAAAAAGCCTGTTTGTGACAAACTTTCCTTCAAGGCCCATGGTGTATGAAGCCAGCAGACACACAGGATGGGAAATTGAAGACATGTACCACACTGTTCCATAACATGAGATAAGGTGGCATTAGGTCACAGTGCCCAACTGCAGAGCCCTTGGGATTTTGGTGAACAGACCAAATTAAGATGTGTGCACGTGATGGGTTTGTTGGAACAAACAAATATGCTGACAGGACAGAACATGGACAGTATGATGACCACAGAGAAACCAATCAATGATGTCCTGAATGAAGTAATTAAAGGGGAGAAATAATACAAAAGGAGGGATTACATAGCAACAAATAGACCCCAAGAGGGGAACCTGAGGTCACCATGGACAGAAGGCATACCAGCAGTCCATCTCACCCACTCTACTCTCCAAGCTGCTGACATCTGACATTCAAGAAAGAACCTCAGGGTGAATCTCTTGTACTAGCCAGACATACCTTCCCTCTGTGACAGCCCCAGGACTGGCAGATATAGAATTGTTTGCCTGGCCTGCATTATTCCTATCTGCTATCACTTTGTAACAATAAAATGAGCCTATTATCAAATGGAGAGGTTGTGGTTGATCTGAGGGTTTGGGTCCTCCTGGATCAAGATATCTGGATCACAAATCCAGTGCCATCAATACTGATTTAATTTACATCAATGTAAACATGTTATTTATCCATTTGTTGTGTCTTGATTTATCTTTAGTTAGTCTCCTAGCATCACAACTGTAATGGGCATCATAGATGCTAGAAAAGCATCATATCCATGCACATGGATTGCTTGTTTCATGCATTCCATAAAGACTTTATTTATGGTTCCCATTCTGCCCACCCCCACCCCTTTAATCCTACACTATTTTATTTTTGTTTCTTGTTGTAAAAGAAGCTTGACATTCCCTACCTTTCACCCCACCCTCAAAAGAACAAGCCTATTCCTGTTCTGTGGAGTTCTCACCAGATTTTTCCTCTGTATAGCAAAGGTTCTTCATGGAATGGAGATAGGAGGAAAAGAGAAAGCAAAAATTTAACGTAATTCATCAAGGAAGTATTAGCATTAAGGAAAATACCCAGAGAGTTTGAACATGAAGAAAATATGGTAGTACTAGAGTCCAGAGATTTCATCTTGGAAAACAGCTGAGGATAGAATTGCTAAGCAACATCAATTAGACTGGTGGACTGCAAAGTCAGCTTGTAACTGGAGTCTGCATCAGTGCTTGTCTAATCTGGCTCAACTGTGTGAAGTGTCACTCTTTATTTATTTATTTTATGGAAGGCAATAAGGCAGACAATGTTTCCCAGACTAATTAAGGCTATAAAATGCAGTATCTTTCATGTATGATATACTGTGAACAATATTCAGGTAAGATAAACAATGTTAAAAATTCCAATTCTATGTACACAAGACACTAACCAGAATACAGTACTGTGAAAAATACCCTTGAGATGTTTTAGTTAAAAAGAAAAATCACTTCAATAATAGCATCAGTAAAACAGCCCTGATTCCACAGTTATATGAATGTATACCAGCTAATGTCCTAGCATACTTCCATGACTGATTAAGCACCAAAGATGCTTTATTTTGGAGAATCCTCTTACTTTTCCCTTGTGCTAGTAAGTCACTAACAATATGAAAAGGATGGTACTGAGAAGTCTAGATTTGATAGGTCTATTTCATTCTTAGTCAGAATATAAAACACTCCAAAATGTTAAGATGTCTATATTTTTTGTCACAGCACAGGGATCAGAGTTATTGTCCTTACAATATGTAACCCTCACCATGTTTTCAGGTTTATTTGAAATTAAAATTTATATTGTTGCCATACTTTCATCAGTATCAATAAAACATTCAAGTTCCCCAGCCTTGCATTTTGTATAGTTATATTTATCCTTCTGCAAAACAGGGGCAAAATGTTACCAAATAAGTATGCACAAAGAAATCATAGCCCAAACTGAAGCTTTCTAGAGAAAGAACATTCCATTTTTGTGAAAGTACTTTAAAATCAGTTCAAAACTGTAAGTTTTCAAAATTAACTGGGAAAAACCAATGAAACCCTGTTTTGGGGCAGTGAATGGTTTAGGTTTTCCAGAAGCTGTATAGCTTAAAATGTTTCAGATTTTTGCCTCACCAGCAGTTCTGTGCAGAAGACCCAGGAAGCCTTGAAATCCAGCTGGGTACCACAAGCTGGAATGGGATGCCCAGGAGCCCAGTAGGCATTGCCAAGGCAATAAACAGATTGAAACCAGCTCAGCAGATAAGATGACCTTGGAATAATTCCAGAAACTCTACAGAACACTTTGAATTTGACAAATTGCCAAATTCCATTTTTTTCTGACCATCACACTTCAAAGGAATTCTATGCACCAAATTCAGTTCTGTAACTACTTATAAAGAAAAAAAAAACCATAACCCTGTTGCCTGGCTGTATGATCTGCCCTCCCTTCTCCACCTCCAAAACTTGTCCCAGATTTGAAGATATTATCTTCATTTGAAAGGACAAGATGCTTTAGAAATTGGTGTAATAAACATTAATACCCTTAATTCACATTTTGTGGCACAGAACTTATAATTACAGAATTTTGTGACTCCCACATCACTGCTACAAGTCATTTGTGTGTCTCACTGGAGTTATTCAGTGTCAAGATAATATTGGCAAACTCTGATATTAATAAGGGGATTTAATTCAGACTAATTGAAAGCTTCAATGTTAACAAATGACACAGAGGGGAATGTTTAAGGAAAGCACTGGAAAGGGACTTTGCATTTATTTTTTTTATCATCTTGGAATACAAATGTCTGTTTCAGAAAAATGCCAACATTTCTGCTATCCATTAACAATGTAAATTTAATTTATACATTTGACTGATTTATTACACCCATATTGTAAAGGAATTTTCACTTGAGATGGCACTACTTTGGATATGATTCAGAAAAAGGCTTGTTTTAACATATTTTATTTTTACCATATGTTAAAATATTGTATATGTTCTGTACATAAGCTTAACACGGAGAGAGATTTTAAGTTACAAACAACAGTTGGATATCTAACTTGGTTTGTCTCATGTAATTACTATTTGCACCTTTCAACATTGCTGTTCCTTTTTATGAACCTAAAATAAATGATCAGATACCAGAACTATAGGCCAGTCAGTCTCACCTCCATCCTTGGCAAAGTCTTTGAAAAATTATCAAGGCTCACATTTGCGAGAGCCCGGCAGGACAAATTATGCTGAGGGGAAACCAGCACGGGTTTGTAGCAGGCAGATCATGCCTGTCTAATCTAGTCTCTTTTTATGACCAGGTTACAAAATGCCTGGACGCAGGAGTAGGGGTGGATGTTGTATACTTAGACTTCAGGAAGGCCTTTGATACGGTACCCCACCCCATACTGGTGAACAAGTTAAGAGGCTGTGACTTGGATGACTACACAGTCCAGTGGGTGGTGAACTGGCTAGCGGGTCGCACCCACAGAGTTGTAGTGGATGGGTCGATTTCGACCTGGAAGGGTGTGGGCAGTGGGGTCCCGCAGGGCTCGGTCCTTGGACCGATACTCTTCAATGTCTTCATCAGCGACTTGGACGAGGGAGTGAAGTGTACTGTGTCCAAGTTTGCGGATGACACAAAACTGTGGGGAGAAGTGGACACGACGGAGGGCAGGGAACAGCTGCAAGCAGAGCTGGACAGGTTGGACAAATGGGCAGAAAACAACAGAATGCAATTCAACAAGGAGAAGTGCAAAGTGCTGCACCTAGGGAGGAAAAATGTCCAGCATACCTACTGCCTAGGAAATTACCTGCTTGGTGGCACGAAAGCGGAAAGGGATCTTGGAGTCCTAGTGGACTCCAAGATGAACATGAGTTGGCAGTGTGACGAAGCCATCAGAAAAGCTAATGGCACTTTATCGTGCATCAGCAGATGCATGATGAATAGATCCAAGGAGGTGATACTTCCCCTCTATCGGGCGCTGGTCAGACCGCAATTGGAGTACTGCGTGCAATTCTGGGCACCGCACTTCAAGAGGGATGCGGATAACCTTGAGAGGGTCCAGAGAAGGGCCACTAGTATGGTTAAGGGCTTGCAGGACAAGCCCTACGAGGAGAGACTAAAGAACCTGGACCTTTTTAGCCTCTGCAAGAGAAGGTTGAGAGGCGACCTTGTAGCTGCCTATAAGTTCATCACGGAGGAACAGAAGGGAATTGGTGAGGTTTTATTCACCAAGGCGCCCCCAGGGGTTACAAGAAATAATGGCCACAAGCTAGCAGAGAGCAGATTTGGACTGGACATTAGGAAGAACTTCTTCACAGTTAGAGTGGCCAAGGTCTGGAATGGGCTCCCAAGGGAGATGGTGCTCTCCCCTACCCTGGGGGTCTTCAAGAGGAGGTTGGATATGCATCTAGCTGGGGTCATCTAAACCCAGCACTCTTTTCTGCCTATGCAGGGGGTCGGACTTGATGATCTATTGAGGTCCCTTCCGACCCTAACATCTATGAATCTATGAACTGTACAAAGGCCAAGTACCAACATTTCCAATTAGGACCCATTACATCTGTGGTTGTGAATCATCTTACAGATTTCCTCATCTTTTATTAGGAGCTTAAAAAATAGGATGTGGTGCTTCAACTCAAATACTGAGATTAGAAAAAAAAGAGAAGAATTATTTTTTAAAAGAATGAAAAAAAGAAAAGAATGTGTCTGGAAAAGTATTCGGAAATTATTTTTTAATTTTCATTCCACTTGAATCCAATTCTCTGAAACAGATTGATGTAATCAAGTAAATCATCGAGTCAACTTAAAAGTATGTTGATTTGGCTAATGGGACAATTTTTGTCGCAACGGCAAATAAAAGCTATGTTATGTTGACTCCATTTTCTTAAATTCTTACCTGTCTAATGAGTGTTAAACAACTACTGTGCATGCTTTGAAGTCTGCAAGAGGGTGCTTATAATACTATGGCATATTGAGCCTGAACTTTCTTTTTGTATGCATATACATAAAAAGTGGGAGTTACGATAGAAAATACTTCAAAATTATCTCTTTCATTCTGGTCCTGAGAACGGTTATTACTGTAGTAGCATGGATCAGAATCCAAAAGAGGTGTTGTGGTACAAACCCCTGACAAATAAGACTATCCCACCCTCCATAATTTAAGTGAGCTCCTTGATATCTTTGCTGATTGCAACTGGGCCACTGAACAACTGAGTTAATGATTTAGTACTTTGTGCATCAATTCCTTTATGACAGTGAAACAAAAATGTTGAAGTGGGTCCTTTCTGAATAAAAAGAAAAATCACATGTATTTAAAGATTGCCTTTACATTTCCATTCTTCCTAATAAAGCTGTATCCTAATAATCTAGACAAAGAAATGCAAAAGGTCAGAAAGATTTAGAAGTCATGAAAATGTATTAATTGCTAGAGCATTAGTCCATCTGCTGTGAAGCAAGAATCCTGGTCTTTGATGATAGACCCAGCTGTATCAATAACATAACCAATTTTCAAAAGCTATGCTTCAGTTTAGTTCCTCCTGGAGCAGGCATTAATTGAAACACAGGCTAGCTGAGTACATGACTCCCTGTTGTTAATTGGTCTTTGGAGACTGTTAGGAAGTATGCCAATTATCTCCAGTCTAAGTCCCACAACAACAAAAAATAACAAATAAAAATAATAAGGTCACCTTGCTTCTTCATTAATGAGCAATAGTAAAAAGTGTCAATTTAGAGGAAGTGTAAGTCTGTGTGGTATGGTCTTTGGGCATGAAGTAGAACAGAAGTATGGTGCAGCAGTTGTTCATGTATCATTAAAGCAGATGGCCATAAGACAGTCTGATTAGTGACAGCATAGCAGGAGGGGAGCAGGTTACCCTTTCTAGTTTAAATTGTTCTTGCTGGGATAAGGTTGTTTTCATAAAGGATATGTGAAAAAATAGGTGTAACATGTCAAGTGGCTTTCAAGAACAAGTGACAGAAAAAAGAGCAACAAATGATCTGTGAGAGACAGAGTAGATCTGGGTTCTAGATCACCTTCAGTAGCGTGACTTTAAAAGCTGATTATAAAACAATTTTGTTCTGAGGAATAACTCATGCAATCTTTGGCAAGTCGCTTAACCTCTATTGACATGGAGATACAAATACATAACAACTACTGTATTCAGAGGCATAACAGGGCAGCTCTGCAACCTGAGCAGTGGCAGCTGTGAAAAAATCCCCTCTGTCTGGCTCTGTTTTGCTTTGTGTCTCATTTGAGCTGTATGCTTTGCTTCCTCCCATCTCCTCTCCCGCGCACTCCCCTTGCTGTCTCCTTTGTCTTAGATCCTTTGTCTTAAGGTTGCTACCAGGAAACCTGGGACCAGTTTTGTGACACTGGTCACTCCACCAGGGGTAGCTGATGACTTTTAAAAGGATTGGGAGACATCAGAAGTGTTCAGAGGATGTTTGTTTCTGGTTGGAACAAGGTGATGAGGTCAGAAAAGTTATTTAAAGGCCAGGTCACCTGGTCCGGGGACTTCCTCCAGCAGGCATTTTGGAAACATACACAGAAGCTTAGGCCTCCAGAATTCTCTGGATTTCTGGATGTATCTGTAAGTAGTCTACCTGAAACTTAGCCAGTAAATTAGGGTTATGAGTCTTTAGCTGCATGTTAAAAGGGCCAACTAGCCCATCCCATTTTGCTTCAGGCGGGTTTTTTTTTTTGCTTAATACTCTTCTGTCTTGTACTCCTTCCCCATTCTCCCCCTCTCAGATTAATAAAAGCTATCTGATACAGCACACCTAGTTGTGAATGCTCCAGAGAAGGGACAGGCCTTTTGGCTCCTCACAGAGCTCAGTTGTATATTAACTGATTCCATCCTACTGGAAAACATCCTGGGTGGCTCCAGGCTATAAGAAGCACCCAAAAATATTACCAGTGGGCAAAGCACCCCCAAAGTCTGCAGGGTCTGTGTATCCCAGGCTGCACAAAACCCTAAAAGAGACCAGTGTCTAGGTGGTGGCAGCGATTACCACAGGCTTTGCTCCAGGAAGGGGGGTGGCTGGATGTTAGGCACCCCAGGGGAGATACCCGAAGTGTGATTTTGGTTGAACATAGTGAGGTGGGTGGCTCAGTGTAGTAGCACCCCCTACAGTCCCACCACAGCAGCACGCAGGTCAGTGGCAGCTCCTTAATGCTGGCAGCACAGATACCAGCCATTACTGCTGCTGCCTATTTCTGGGCCTCCTGTCCACCCTGCTCCAAAATTATGCTACTGATTGCAGAAAAAAAATGTATATGGCTGAAATAAGTTTGAATTATTATTTTCTTGAAAAAGAGTGCTCTGTGAACTGTTTGTCATCATGTATTTTTTGTTAATTGCTTTACCACATGACAGAAAACAATGGTGTGGACATATCTGCTTTGGTTTTATTGTCTTAAAAAAAACAGAAGTTGCCACACTCATCTCTCAACAGTATAAAGAAAGTGACACCTATTTGAATTAAGGAACAAAAAAATGGGTCCATCTACAAACATTTTGATTAGGATCTGAAAGCTCATGAAATTCCAGGTGTTTGGATGTGAAATTTTCATGTCGACCTCTCAAGCACAAAACCATTTCTATCAGCTAGGGATGGACATTACACATAAACTGGTTTACATGATCAGAAACTGGTTTAAACCTGTAACAGAACAGATGTTCAGTGCACACAAACCAGTATAAAAATGACTGAAACCAGTTTGAGATAAAACTGATTGAATGTAGTACCAGATTTAACTGATCTGTGTCAAACTGGTTTATGCAATGTTTGTCCCAGACCCCTTCTTGGTTTAAGCTAAACCAGAGTTCCCCATCATTCTGCCATGCTCTCTGGGTTGGGTGGGGCTCTCTACTCCAGCCGCCGGGCTGGTCCCTCCCCTCTACGCCCTGGCTGCAGCTCCAACAGAGACTGAAGACATAGCATTGTCTTCCTGGCTTCTTCCTGCTACCCCTCACCCCCACTGCCCACCACCACTCCCTGCTCAAGCAGGGACTCCCCCCTTCCCTATGTCTTACACAGACACCTCTCTGCATTAGCTAGCATACAACATGCTGGTTATGGTCCATGCCATGGGAGACAGGATGAAGCTTCCCCAGAATCTAAAAGAAGGGTGTTTTTATATGTACTCCAAGCCTAAGTTCAGACAGTCAAAAAGCCTGAGGCTGAGTTGATTCAGTCTTTACAAGTTAGTCTAAGCTGCAGAGATTAAACTGAGAAACAACTGGACACACATTCACTTTTCATAAAGGATATACAGCCACATGCCTGTAGTGGCTCAGGCCAGAAGCCAGGGGGCACTATAGCACAGCTCTCTGGCTCATAGCCAACATGGGCTGTATGTTTGCTTCTGCTGCTGCCCCTGAGGTCTCTGGAATTTGCAGTCCAGAATCATGGAAGCAGGACTGTGCAGGATTGCTCATTAGTTCCTCTTCCTGCTTCCAGGTTTCTCTAGGATTTGTAGTCCACAATTGCAGCCAGCAGTAAGTTTCAGTAAGTTTAGCAGCAGGGCAGCTCTGTGCTTTGGGGAAGGTGGATTTAACCCCCTCCCTGGCCCCAGACCCCAGCCAGGGTTTGCCTGATGGGGGGCAGTCCTTGCCACCCCTGCCCCCCCACCAACCCTTCTCTGCTGGAGCAGAGAGCACAGCCCATCCCAGGGCTTGAAAACATGTTGGGATGCTGGGGAACTATGATTTAATTTGAATCAGGAAGGGGTCTGGGACAGAAGTTTCATAAACTGGTTTGACCCAAATCAGTAAAGTCTGATACTACATACAACCAGGTTTATTTTAAACCAGTTTCAGCCATTTTGAAACTGGTTTATGTAAACTGAGCTTCTGTTCTGTTACAGATTTAAACCAGTTTCTGATCACTTAAAACAGTTTATGTGTAACTTCTGTCCCTAGCCCAAAAGAGAGAGGTGCCATGCTAGTGGCTCTGAGAACCACCCTAATTAAAGTGCCAGCAGTGTCTCATGTGTCATCATCCCCTCACTTCAATATGGTGGCAGGGACACTTTAACCAAAGCTCATTCAACAAGTTTTACTTAAAGCATCCCACTTCCATTTTTAAGTGTGGGGACACCAATGAGATGCAGAGGCTGCTGGAGTGTACTGATTAGCATGCTCCTGCAGACTTGATTAATTGAGTCTACTCTGATGCGCTGTAATTACAGAATATCAGAGAAACCTCCCCACACATCTACAGGAACCTGGTGCTAATTATTTCGGTGCTTTAAGCAGAGCATGGTGGGATCTGTACCAAGTGCTGGGGGTGGGTGGGCATTGAGCAAGTCTTATTTATTCAGTATTATCACAACTTGGTAGCAGTTGCAGCTGAGGCATGTATTCCCTGCACACCAGCTGCAGCTTTCCCCATCTAAATCTGGCAGTCCCCACCCTCCTCCCCCCACTCCTCAATTTGGTACCTCCTTGATGTTGGCACCCAGCATTGGTGCCCTGCTCACACACCCATAATTATACTACTGGGCTACCCTCAAGCCCACAGCTGCTGATCATAAACAATCAAACCCCTAAGTTTGATCTCCAGTGGCAATTCAGCTTGACCCTAAAAGCTCTTCTGAACTTCAGGGCCCGAGGCTAGGCTTGCCTTCTACTCTGCCCTTGCTGTCACGCATCTGGAACTCACCTGACTGTTGTAAGGCTGTAAAGCACAAGAGATCCATTAGTAGCAAACCCACTTCACATTCTTGACTTCTAAACCTCCCATTCCTCATTTCCTGTTTTCACTGCCTACAGTGACAGCCAAGTGCAGAAGAAACATGTCATTAGCAGTCTGTTTCCTAGAAAGATTCTTCTTGTGGGATAGGAAACATAACATCAACTATTTAATTGCATGCCTCACTGGTAGATTCAGATTGGGGAGGGGTGGATCAGATGGCTCAGACATGTTGAGGGAGACCTCAGGGGTCAACCCTAAATATAAATATCCTACATAATTATATCTATTCACCTGAGCATGTAACCAATTGCCCAAACAAATAAATAAATTCTCTTCTTGCAAATTTACCCCTGCATTTCCATAAATGATATATATCCTTTCTTATCCAGGAGGATTAGCAAGACATTCACTAAGAGAGCCCAGTAGACTAGAACATTCTGCTGACTATTTTACCAAGTACATTTATGTGCAAAATTGCACACTGATTTTTTTTAAAATTTATTTATTTATTTATTTTTGTAATTTTCAATGGAATTCTCAAACACAGCTGAAGATTTTCCAGTGCCTTGCACCCTGTGTGGTCCTTTGCACCAATGGAGCATGGATTTAATATATTAACCTTGACTAATTCTCACCCACACTTTATTAATATTACATGCTATACGCCACATGTTCAAAAACACAAATGTATGTTGCTCTCAATAGGCATGTCTACACATGCAATTAATGCAACTGAATAAAATCTGGTGCGCTTTGAGTCAGAGTAAACTAATCCCGATGTCACCATCTACATGTGTCTTTAAGCACAGTAATTTACTCCACAGTCAGATAGTACTTGTGTCTGAGGGGACTATACAATGGCACAGTAAATTAGTCTACACTGGCCTAAATGCTGCACATGTATAGATGGCAACCTTTTACTGCACATCAAATTAGTCTACTGCACCGTAAAGCACATGTGTAGATGTGCCCTGTGTCCAACACAACTACTCTATACCAGAGTAAATTAGTGTTCTTCACCCTATTTGTGGCATGTGTGTAGACAGCAATACTTTACAGTACTGTAAATTAGTCTACTGCTCAGTAAAGCACATGTGTATATGTGCTCAATTTCAATAAAGTTATGGCTTAGATCAGTTGAAATTCTAATGTGAGATATAGTACAGTGCATCAGACAATAAGCATAGGTAACTGGTGACAAAAGAGAGCCAAAGAGCATCTTTATACATGCTCTGGCAGCGAGGAGGGACACTTTAATTAGAGTGGCTCTAAGGCCACTGTCCTTCTTGTCCTTCTAATTAGAGCCACTCTAAAACACCCACAGCATCTTGTGTATTCAGTGTCCCACACTTCAAAATGGTGGTGGGTGCACTTTAACTGAAGCTCATTCAATGAGCTTTATTAAAGCACCCCTGGAACCATTTTGAAGCATAGGAATGCTGAATACGTGAGACACCAAGGCTGCTGGAGTGTGGTAATTAGTGGTAATGATTTATCTAGTCTGCTCTGACATGCTGCAATTATAGTGCATTGGAGCAGATGTCCTGCACATCTACAGGCACCCAAAATGATTTACCTATATGATAATACACAGGAAAGATATGGATGGGGTTGCTAGTCATTAAGAATTAATGCATAACCCCTGGACCAAAGATCCTTGGAAGTTAATGCTGCATGTTTCATCATGTAAGAATGCTTTGGACACATCTGAAATTACACAGCAACTTATAAATGTGGGTTTTATTTAAATGAGAATTTAACATCTTCAAGTCAGCCTAAAGCTAGGAGTTAACCTGCTTCTGCACATTACATTCAGGGGTAAGCCATCAGTGGGTTGTAGCTTAGAATGGAAAGCATACTAAGAATAGTGCCTTTAAATAGTGCCTTTAATATGGTTGGGTAATTAAACTACTTCTCCTACTTTGCTTTAGTGCTTCAAGACAGAAAGGGAGAAAATATAAGCTGCCTGTTTATTCAGTGCAGTTCCCTCTCCCCTCTTGTAACTAGACCATACACTAGTTTGAGAAAGCTATTGCTAATGACACATGTCAGGGGATTTTATTAGATACATGTTACCTGTACTCATATTGGAGGAGATGGAATGTATGAAGCTCAGAGTTAGATGGGAGCGGTGGGTGGAATGCATAACCCAGACTTATACAGTGTGTTGGGGATAGGGGGAGGTTAAATCAAGCTCAAACTGCCCACCCAATATATCTTAGTTCTCCCTGGGTGTGGACCTTACACTCAGACCCAGTCTTAGTAATTAGAAATCAGTCAAAACCTGTAACTCTATAGAAGTTCCCAAATAGCTGCTGGTCCCTCCCAACCCCCCACCCCACAGACCCTGCTAGGTCACCTGATCCCACCAAAATCTCTCAGACCCCAGCAACCTCCCCACCGATGTCATCTACACCCCCCATTCCTCTGCAGACACCCCTTTCATCCATGATACAATTACTCCTGCAGGTGCCCCCATGGATGCACCCCCCATCCTGACTTTCCTAAATTGATGTGCCCATTTTGAACCCAATCTAACCTCCTCCTAACACCCCTGAATATCTGTACATAGCCTAAATGTTTGGAAGCTTTTCTAATTCATAGAATTATGTTTCTGGTTGCTTATTTTATTAGATGAAGTGTTTGGGCTAATTAAATAGAGCTTTACTTTAAAAGGAAATCTGTGCTTTCCCCTAGTAAGTGACAGGCATGAAAAGCTTCAGGAGAATACCCCCTGCTGGGCCATAAATCTATATTTATCACCTCCAAGTCTAATGTACCAACTCTAGAATGCAGCTTTATGACTTCTGTTCCATTTTAGTATTCTATATAATTTTGTGTTTCAAAGATATATCTAAATATTACTTACCAGGATTTTTTTCCTTACACAGAGTGTTTGGTTCCAATATTAATTGGAAATTGGAAAAAAAAAACCTCTTGCAGACTGCAATTTTGAAAACTGTTTGGTTAAAAAGCAAAAAAAATCAACAGGAGTATCTTCCCAAAAACTTAAATATTAAGGCATACAAATACACTTTTTCTAGTATCCTAAAAAGAACTCTTGTGCCGTATTTTACTCATCCACAGGGCTATCAGTAGGAGTTTATATTCTGCTGGTTATTGAATGTGACTCACAGGTCTTGTTAAAAGTTGTTTCAGGTAGAAAGCCCTTATCCTAAGTAAAGCCTATAATCTTGCTCCTGATTTATAACTTTACATTTGGATTAATTAAAACACAAAGGCTGCATCCAGACAAGCGCAGCTGTGCAGTATGTGGTGGTCCAGACTCATCTGTGGCACCGCATACTGCATGTTCAAGCATTTCCCATGCTGCTACCTTGCAGCATGGCCTTGTTGGGGATCTTTTTGCCCCCCTGGTCAAAAAGCCTGCACAGAAAAAAAGTGGGGTGGCGCATACGGGACAGCACGCACCACCTAAAAACAGAGCTTGGCCAGCTGGAGCCAGACTCTGGATACTGGCAAGGCTTCAAGCTGCAGGAGCAATGTGGCTGCAGCTTCCCTGGCCCCCAGAGCCCCAAGTAAGGCTGCGGGGACCAGCAACTGTGCTGGCCCCAGCCTTCCCTATTCAACCCCTGGTAATTTGCCACATGACAGAGGGGCGTGGCATGGGCATTCCCCAGGGACAAATAGCAGCAGCACAAAGGTATCCCACTTCTATTTGTCCTCGGGGAACCAAACATCTGTGCTCATCTGGACACGGCCATACTTTTTGAGATCCAGAGTGTTCTGTCTTGATGACATCTTTGCCATTTACCATTGCCCCAATCTTTTCATCGTGTGTAAACTGAAACAGTAGTAGCAAACAGCAAGTTTTTAGTCCTGCCCTGTTTCTACACCAGGGTGACATCATCATCATTTCAACATTAATAGCAAGATGATTTTTAGAAGACCTTTGCCAAGGGATAAGGTTTAAAAATGTTTCTTGTAATAATTTTAGTGGGAGTCAAAATGCAGTGTATGTTACACTATTAAAAACTTCTACTATTAAACACCAGCTCCTTCAGAACAAGTGCTTCTGGGGAACAGATGAATTAACCTTGGTGGTCAAAGAGAAATAGTGAGATTTATTTTGAATGTAAAATTCTTTGTATTCATTATTGTGCAAGTCCCAAAGGCAGCAACTTAAAGTGAGTTGGTGAATTTATCAGAATAATTGTTGTATCAACTGGATAACACTTGAATGGCTTCTTTTAAGTAATGTGCTAGTCTACACTGCACTCAGTACAGCTCATATAGACAAACCCAAGCTAGCTTTATACCCTTTAGCTTGGTTACTGCTGGCAGTGTAGCTTCAACCCCACAGACCTCAGTGCAATCTATAACCACCTCCTGAGAAGCTAAGTAAATTCTCAGACACTAGCTTATGCTGTGCTCCTTGGTTCTCCAGCTACAGTGCTAGCAAGCATTTGTGTTACTTACTCTGAAGGAAGCTTGGTTATGTCCACATAAGCTGCTGTCAGTGCAATATAGACGTATCCTAAAATAAATACTTTCTTCAGTTTTACAGGACTTGGGTCTAGATCCAGCAAAGGACTTAAGCATCTGGCCCCGGAGTGGAGTACAAAAACCAGGCAAAATCCTAAGTACTTTTGTGAATCTGGCCTCTATGTACTATTCATATAGATTTGAGAGAACCACATGTCTGAGAATGGAGGTGATAAAAATTCCTAGGCTGTGTAGGGAGTTTCTTAGAGCCTACTAAATGGGAATGCTGAACACGGATGTGCCTTACTCCTACTCTTGATCAAGTCTGCACAGAGGTGCCAAAAAACAACAGGTAAGATGCAGAGTGAAGAGTTTTCTGCTGAAGATAAGCACCTAAACTATTTTTTGAAAGAATATAATAGATCTCAGATCCCCGCTACAATGTAGCTGGATGAGTAAATATGAACTAGGAATAACTAGGAATAATTATGAACTATGGCTATGTTATTACAAAAAAAATAATTAAATCTAATTACCAATAAGGGTTATTTCAAACACAATCTTTTTTTTTGCTTTTCTTTGGAGATCTTTTAACAGAGATTATGCCTCACAGTGGATCTAAACTCAGAGGGGATTAGTACTTTATTTTCAAAATCAGTGGTACCCTTTCTTAAGGTAGAGATAAGCAAATAAATTCAATTTATAGGTTGGCCAATTTCATTTGGTATATCATGGACATCCTAAACAGTTTGTAAATGGGCAGACCTGAGTAATCATAGCTAAATACTATAGGGTGCCTATACACATGCTCCGATGTTCATCATTCTAATTAGAATGCTCTGTGTCATTTTAAACCCTGTGGGTTTAAAAATGGCCACTGGGATGTTTAACTAAAGTTTGTTGAATGAGCTTCAGTTAAAGCATCCCACAGCCACTTTTAAATGTATGGGGGCTTAATACACAGAGTTTTATTTAAAGCTGCAGTCTGGAAAATGCTCTAATTAAAATGTACACCCCTCTACCCCGATCATGTGTAATGTTTAAGAAAGTTTTTAAGCCAGTCACTTTACAAAAGGCAACCAAGGAGCTATCTTAAGTTGGGGGGAGAAGGGAAAAAAGTCACTGAATACCAAAATTTAAAATCTGAATTACATCCCATTATTTTTTCTGTTTACTAATGGTTGGCCTATGCTACATTATCTAAACAATACATCATATAACCTGAGAAATTATTAGTATTTTAATTGCAATAGTAATTCTGTATGCCCTAAAAATATTACAATATGTTTTTAAAAATAATTCCTTTTTTATTGCTTTATAACTTTGAAGTCTTGTTGATATAATCTATTTTCAGAAACAAGTCTGGTCTTACAAATGAAGCAGTCTAACATTTTTTATAGATCAGATAAAATTCATATTCATAAGTGGTGGTCTTCCTTCATTTTTGGAGAAGTTACTTCTTTCTGAGCTTGATAAGGAACACCCTTAGTCAATTAACAGATAATTAATGAATTACCCAAGTAATATTAATTTTCTATAGTAGCTTTTTATATCAGTAATGTATAGCATCAAATTACTTTTCCATACTAAATAAACCACCTCATTATTTACCTACAAAGTAATCACAGAATCTTTATATGAAGGTTTATATAAAGATGAACAATATTTGCAAATATACCTCTCAAAAAAGTCACTATGGCCCCCTCTGCATGTACATGTCAAGGTGCAATGGGATCTAATGCACAATCCACACAATCATGCCTCCTGCTGTGCCACAATAGAATGGCAGGAGATGTGTAGCCTGAATGTTTTGTGATGGTATGACAAGCTTCCTGCCTTGGCTCACTACCAGGATACAACCTCCTCCTAGATATCCAGGGGTCAAAAAAAACCACGAGGAAAAAAAGTGGGGCAACCAGAGGCTTGGTCCTCCACACCAGATGCTCTGGTACCTAGCCAGAGCATCTCTATGGCTGGCCCTTGCCTCGGTGCTGAAGCACGCTGCCTGCCTGTGCAGGGCAGACAGCGGTGCAAGCTGCAGTGACCTGGACCTGGACTCTTGCCAGTAATGCAGGGGTTGGTGAGGGGCTGGAGGAGGCGGGAGCGGATCATGGGGGCACCCCTCAGCTCCACCTGCTCCCCCAGCTCCCCAGATCACTGTCCCACCCAGCCCTATCTCCCACCTTTCACCCACACTCCACCCCATCCCCCCCAGCCCTCCAAGCCCTCCCAATCCCTGCCCCACCTGGTCCCATCCCCTGCCTGCACCCCAAACCCACCATGGCTGCCCCGCCTGGCCCCATCCCATGCCTGCCCCCCCAGCCACACTAATTGTTGCCCCATGTGGCCCCAGCATTATGGCAATTAAAAAAAAACAAACCCTGCACTCAACTGCAGTAGCAGCTGCCATAAGGGTCACTGGGGCCTTATGGCAGAGCCACCCCCACAAGGCACGGGTCCGGGGTGAAAGCCACAGGAGCCCCAGCTGTCTGACAGTGTGCAGAGCTGTGCAGCATCCTGTCAACCCCAGCCACACCCATGCAATGGGGAAGTGGCAGTCCAGGTGCCAGGCAGCTGGGGCTGGGCTCTTCTGCCCCTCACTGTCCTGTGCTGTGTGGGGGACTTTGCCATGAGGCCTCAGTGATCCTGATGTCAGCTCCTACTGCGCTGAGTGTGGGGCTTTTATTTATTTATTTTTGAGTCCCAGGCTGATGGGGCTTGGCAGGGTGGCCAAGGATGGGTGGTGGCCCCTACTGGGGGGGACTGTAGCCCCTGTGGGAGGCTGTGGCCTCTATGCGGGGTAGTCCATGAGCTGTGCAGGGGGACTGGGCCCTGCCAGGGGGCAGGGGGCCCACCCCTCCTGAGCAGCCCTCCTGCACAGTCCCTCCACAATCCACCCTCACCTACCCACAGACCCCACAACCCCCCACATCCCTCCACAGCCACCCACAGTCCTTTGTTTTAATTGTGGAGGAACATAGATTTTGGGGTATTTTACAGAGTGACTTTGGGAATTCTTTTATGAGGGATTTTTCAGTTTTCAAATAGGGAACACTAGAATTCCTGCTTGGGGGGCAGAGGAGCCTGCTCAGAGCTGGCACCTTGGACCCAGTTGGAGTTGGCTAATCTCCTGGCCACTTGGCTGACCCCCAAGTGGCCAGGAGGACATGCTCTGACAGTTCAAAGCAGGCCACCACACCCAGAACACCTTCCAGGCAACAGCTGCCCAGATGGCCAGGCAGGGGCACACATGGCAGTAGTGCCACACAAAGACCAACTTTGCAGCCATGGCCTACCGGCAGCTGGCCCAGAGGGGCAGATGCCTCTACTGGCTGTGCAGTCCCCATTCAGGTCTGGCAGGTGTGCAGCAGGTCACAGCTAGGCAGCAGCCCCCACTGCCAGACTACTGCAGTGGTTAAGAGGTGCAGGGAGGCCTCAGCAGTCCAGCTGGCACAAGAGGTAGTGTCCCCAGGTACTAACGTGCTGGGCCCCAGAAGCTCCTGAGAGCCAATAGCCCTGAGATACTTGGCAGGGCAGCTTTTGGTACTGGTGGGGCCAGAACAGGGTAGCTTTTTATACTGCTGGGGACAGCACAGGTGCTGGCCCCAGGCTCTATCCCCCCCTGGCTGTAGATCCAGGAGGAGCAAGCCAGGGTTATTTTGCCTGAAGTGGCACAATTTTTCCCACACCAAAGTGCTTTTCTGGGCACATGCGCTGAGGCAAAAAGCCTTGGCTTAAATTTGCACCACTTTTATTTGAGCTGTTGCAAGCATACATGTTTGCATGTGAGGACGCACCCTCTGGGTCTTTCTGGTTATCTTGCCTGCCACAACTTGATGTTCAGTTTTCAAAGGGAGGCTGCCAGCAGGAGGTGGATGTGAGTTTGGGGTAGGTCCTAGCCTAAACCCAAGTCCTTCCTGACCTTAGCCTACTTTTAGTCTGGCTGGATCCTGCTGCCCAGGGTCCACTGCACCAAAATGCTAAGTTTTCAGGCTCAACCTCTAGCTTATCATAGGCTTTGGAGCACTCAGCCCCTAATCACACCTCTTGAAGGCACAGTAGTTATGCTCTCCAGACTTTGCCATCAGATATGCAGTCCTCTGACACACTACAATCTTATCTCTGAATGTATTCAGATTCCTGCCTGTACTCCTTCCAGGGGTTCCAGGCCTCAAGAATGCTCGGAGATGTGTGCCTCTGCTGCACCCCAAAGGCCTTCAAACAACCCCTTACAGCCACCCCTGTCCTCTGGTCCAAACTAAAATCTGAAGCATAAGCATCTACTCCCAAAACAAGCTCCCCTGTTGGGGTTAATGTTACCATGCAATAGTGCCAACACAAAAGGTTCGATGCACTTATCTTGTATTGATCATGGTACAGGGTCTCTTCTACTCCTCTGTGATACAAAGTTCTTTTTCCCAGACAGCTTGGGCTGGTTCCTCCCTGGAGCTCTTCCTCCTGTAGCTCCAGACTGCCCCTTCTGGGCCAAGCCCTGGGTTTTTGAGCCTCTCCCTGGGTCACCTGACCCTCTACTTCTATCCCAGGCCTGTCAATCATCATTGCACTTCCAAGAAGCAAGCTCCTGTGGCTGGAAGAACCATCATTTGAGGGGCTCCCAGGTGCAGTCTTCTAGGCTCAGAAGTACATGAAACCTCGAAGCCCTAGGGCTCACTCCTGCCATTATCCCTTGAGCCTGGAAATTTCACACACCCTCAAGCCCTAGGCACTGTGATTGCCATGATCCCCAGGGCCCAGGGGTTTCATACTGGGCCTGTTGCACCCCTGTGGCTAGGAGCCTTGTCAGCTAATGGGGCTCTTAGCTGCAGGGGAGACTCTGTTACACATGCAAATTAAAGATCAATATCAATCAGCTATAAAGTTAGTATACCTAGGTCTAACTTTATAGCTGACTGGAGCTTTTTATTACATGATAAGTACTGTGCACATGTAGCTGGTCTTAAGGTAACTGAACAATTAAGCAGTTAATTATGCAATACCTGTAACATGTAGACAGGTCCTCAGTATATCACACATTTAAAAATAGCCAACATTTAAACCACTGAGAGAAATTATGGGTTAATCTGAAGCAAGCACCATCCTGTGTAAAACTGGAATGTGTCATAAGAAACAACATTAATGATTGACTGAAAAATATTTTATAACAAGGTATCTATCAAAAATAGAACTTTCTGGCAAAGTTTGTATTCTTTTGCAACTCTTATGCCTGGTACTGGATAGCAGTAACAAGAAGATCCAGGTTAAAATTTAGGGGTTAAATATCAATGTTCAAAGAAAACTGAACTACTGAAACCCAAAGCAGATGACAGTCACAGTGGGCACATCTACACAGGCTGCTTTACTTGAGATTAGAGCTAATTACTGCTTAGTAAGTGTCACCGTCTACACGTGCAGAAGTTTACTGCACAGTAATTTGCTCTAATCATGAGTAAATTTTATACCTGCAAATACAAGTAGTAAATCTACTCTAGATTACTTAATGCACAGTAGCTCACATGTAGATGCCTGTAGATGTAGCTCACATGTAGATGTCAGCTGGGCAGCAGGAGGTGGGAGATTACTTCTTGCTCCTGGGCCTATTTGAAAGTTTAAAAGGCCATGGGCCTAGCCCACTAAAAACTGTGGGCCGCCACTGGTTGGGTGGCCAGAGCCCTTAAAAATTCAATAGATTACTTGGAACAAATCATAAGAAAACAGGGTGTGGGCATGTAGGTCATAGGGCCAAAATAAGGGATCCCTGGGGGGGACACCGAGCAGAGCACGCCAGACAGCACCCACTGACACTCAAACTCAGCCAGAGTGCCGGTGGCTACTGCCCAGTGATGCTCCACCTGGAGATGGACATGAAGGACTCCCTGCTCCTGGGAGATGCCTGATGCTGGGGGAAGCTCTGCCACTGGACCCTGGGTGGGGACAATATTCCCCTGCCCTGGCAGCATGGAGCTCCCAACTCCAACGCTACAATCACAGGGCCAAGGCTGGGAGACCCAGCCCAAGCCCAAGTCAGGCAGTGGGGAGGCCTGGCCTGGGAGATCCTTATTTTCCAGCTCAAGCTCTGTGGTAGAGGGGCCTGGGCTGGGAGAACCATATCTCCTACCCAAGCTCCAAAGTCACAGGGCCCAGGCTGGGAGATTTTATCTCCCAGACTGAGCCCCACAGTCACAGAGCCAGAGCTGGGAGATTCTTTTCTCCCAGTGCCAGCTCTGCAGTTGTGGGGCCAGTGCTGGGAGATTTTTTTCTCCCAGTGCTAGCCATGGACAGTGGAGCTGATGCTGGGAGATTCTTCTCTGCCAGTGCTAGCTCTGTAATCTGGGGCTGGTGCTGGGAAGGAGAATTTTCCAGCACTGGCTCTGCGGCTCCAGAGCTGGTGCTGGGAGAAAAGAATCTCTCAGCCTGGATCCCATGACCATGGACCAGCGGCTGGAGCTCCCTGCTGCCAAGGGAGGGGGACATTGTCTCAAGCCAGGCTCTGATGGCAGATCCCACCCCAGCAGCAGGTAGCTCCCAGGGGTAGGGAACAATATTCCAGCTCCCACTAAGAGACAGCGGTCTCTTGGCCCTGTGCTTCCTGCCAGCCTGGGACTAGCAACATGGGGAGCCTAGAACTTCCCCTAGATGCTGCAGGGGCCCCGTGCAGGGATGCAGGCAGCAGAAGCTGTCTGCTGCGAGGAGCAGCAAATCATTTCCCACATCCCTGCATGTGTAGACATGTGCCTGGGAGAGTTTATTCTAGAGAACTTTATTTTTGAGTGAACTGCTCTCAGATTATTTGCACATGTAGATGCATCCAGGGAGGTTCCACCTACTCAGGTCAAATGGAAAAGGGATGGCAGCAAGGGTTGCCTCCTGGTGAGGAGAGCTGTTAGTCTGTGATGCTGTGGACCACGGTTCTGTCCACCTGTTCCAACAGTGGCTGCTGCCTCCAGGGGTCACCACTCCGCGACTAGTTTTCAGATTACCTATGCAACCTCAGCTCTCTCAGACCTGATTTACTTCAAAAGCAGGCTCAAGGATTTCAGTTATTCTAGCGATAGCGAGTGTTAAGTTTTCCTCTGAACCTACTACAGGGACCTGTGTTTGCAAACATTTTTCCTTGATGAGCTCATGAGCCACAAGGCAATCCAGGGAACAAATTATTTTTGGAATCTGTCCTACTCCTCACACATGGTCTCTCTGACACATATACACATCAACTTTAACCTAATATTGAAATCCACCCCATTGATCATGTCTGCACAGCTTACAGTGAGGGCTGACCTTTCAGTGACTCTTGTATAACTCTGCATTAACAATATTTGTGTGCCTACACACTTCACTAATTTGGAAGGGAAGGCCAGTAGACACAGAATCTGACCCACCTGACTTTAACCCCAAATACTATAACTCAAGTGCACAAGCAATCAAAACAGGTGAGTAGCCCCTCAAATCTGCATAATAACAAGAGTAGGAAAAGAAAGGATACACAGAGTTACCATTATAGAATAGGTAATTGGCCCAACACCCTGGACCATGGGCAAGATCTATGATCTGCAGAGCTATGTGATCTGGTCCATGGGGATCCTCAATGGTGGGGGTCTGTAAATTTGGCAGGTGGGGGAGCAGTGGCAATTAATACTGCCAGCACTCCCCCACTGCCAAATCTTCAAGCCCTGCAGGCCAGATGACACACTTGGGGCTGGGGTTGGGGTCTGGACAGCAGGCCCTATGTGGCAAGCATGGGATTGGGACCAGGGCTGAAGCAGTGCATTTGATTCAGTGTATGCAGAACCAGGGCTGGGGAGGTGGAACCTAAACCTCCTCGTGCAGGGCTGGGACAGTGGGCCTGATCCCATGCATGTGGACCCAGGGCAGAGGAATCTGATCTAGTGTGCACATTGCCATGGCTGGGGTTGAGTAGGAGGGGCCCAACCCAGCATATATGGGGCTGAGGATAGGAGGCCCAATCTGGTGTGGGACCAGATCATGAGGGGCCAGGGCTCAATTTGGCATGCAAAGGATTGAGGTCACAGACTGAATTCACCCTATGGATCTACCCTGCACCACTCATCTAGCCCTCAAAGACAAAAGGTTTGGCAAGACTATTATAGAACATAATCTTACTTAAATATAAAGAATAAAAGCAGTTACTCTCAAGACAAAAGACTATGTCAATACTGCACCAATGTCTAATATAATGGGGAGGTATTCTCCTCTTTCAGAAAACACCCTTGTAGGGTATTTGACTTTTAAATACATGGTTTATAGCCTTACAATCTACAATTTGTATAACATTCACAAGATGCAATTTAAAGACTCCTGTCAAATAATCTAAATAAGCACATATCTCAATCCCAAACTCTTCTATCCATTTTTCACAAACAAATTTAAAAGAAAATAGTATGGAAAGTTAAGGCAAGGTCAAATGTATAATAAAGGTCCTTAAGCACATTTGGATGTTTTATAGCCAATGTTGTTACCACTTTTGACACTTATGACTGACTGTATGTGACAAAATTGAAAAAAAACAACCCTCCTGGAATGTCTTTATCTTGAACATTTTTAAAAATATGTATTTATATTAAAAGAGATGTTGACGTTAAAGATGTTCCAGCCAACAGTATAAGCATGGATCATTATATTTGCCAAGTGATATGGCTAGAAAATATTTTCAGTCATCTCTTGCAATTGATTAAATATTCAGATAAGTTTTATTAATAGTTATTTTGCATCAATATTTATTTTCCACTCCATATTGTATCACCCTAACCTTGACCGCTACATTGACTACTTCAGGGAAAGAATGAACAATGAAATAATCAGCAACACACGCCACCACAACAACCTCTCTCTACCAGAGAAAAAGGCCATAGAATCTCTAAGATCTAACCACCAAATAGTAATAAAACCAGCAGATAAAGGAGGAGCCATAGTCATCCTAAACCGTGAGGATTACATAAAGGAAGCCAACAGACAGCTCTCTGACACCACCTACTACAAAGAACTACAAGAAGATCCTACTCCCCTTTTCACCAAAAAACTCAACAATACCATCAAATCATTTCCACCAAGATTACAAGAAAAACTACAGACCTTGATCCCCCCGCTACCTAACCCAGGGACTTTTTACATGCTCCCTAAAATCCACAAACAAGGGAACCCTGGCAGACCTATCATATCCAACCATGGGACCCTAACTGAGGAAATATCAGGTTTTGTTGAATCCATCCTAAAACCGCTTGTCACCCACAGAGCAAGTTTTGTCCAAGACACCACAGACTTGCTACGGAAACTTAAAAACATAGACCACCTTCCCAGGAACACACTCCTAGCCACCATGGACGTTACCAGCCTATACACCAACATCCCACACCAGGATGGCATCCATGCCTGCCTTACATATCTACAGGAACAAGATTACAACCCAGAATACAGACCCAAAGATATCACTGAGCTTATACACTTCATCCTCACACACAACAATTTCACTTTTAATAATCAACACTTCCTCCAGATGATGGGAACAGCTATGGGCACTAAAATGGCCCCACAGTATGCCAACCTTTTTATGAGCCACCTGGAAGAAGACTTCCTCAAGAACTGCACCATCAAACCCTTGCTGTACTTACGATATATCGATGACATCTTCATCATTTGGAGTGAGAACCTGGAATCTCTACTTGAGTTCCACCAGAAATTCAACAGTCACCATCCCTCCATCCGACTTTCTTTAGAATACTCCAACACCAACATCCCCTTTTTAGACACAAGGATCAGTATCCAGAAGGGTAAAATACAGACCACAGTATACAAGAAACCCACAGACCAACATACATATCTGCACAGAACCAGCAATCACCCGAAACACACCAAAAAAGCAGTGATATACAGCCAAGCCCTCAGATACCACTGCATCTGTACTGAAGAGAACACCCGGGATTGCCACCTCACCAATCTTAAAAAGGCTTTCACCCAGCAAGGACACTCCTCCAGAGAGGTAGATCGCACGTTTGAAAGAGCCACCTGGATACCACGTGAAGAACTGCTGCAGTACAGAAGAAAAACACCCACAAATCGCACACCGCTGGTTATGACCTATCACCCATCCCTTGAACCTGTACGGAAAATCCTCAAAAAATTGCAACCCATATTAGAAAAAGACCCTATTCTTAAAAAGATCTTCCCAGAGCCACCCATCCTAGCCTTCAGACAAGCACCGAACCTCGCCAACCTCATCACCAGAAGCAAACTTCCTCAACCCCAGAACACACCAAAAGGATCCAGACCGTGCCATGACAAGAAATGCAAAACCTGCCCCCACATCTCCACCACCCCCACTATTACTACCCCCCACAACAGAGCCATCAGCATCCCAGGATCTTACAGCTGCACCTCCAGGAATGTAGTATACCTCATCCAATGCACCAAATGCCCTGATGGAAGATATGTAGGAGAGACCAGACAACAACTGCGCACCAGAATGAATGCACACCGGAAATCCATCAAAGACAGAAACACCCAATTACCGGTGGGGGCACATTTCTCACAGGAGGGCCACTCTCTCTCCAATCTCTCAGTCCTGATCCTCAAGGGAAATTTACACAACACATCCCAGAGATGAGCCTATGAGCTCCATTTCATCAACCTGCTGGATACTAGAGATCAGGGACTAAACATAGACATTGGATTTTTGATACATTATAATCTGCCTGGCAACTGACTCCCCAGCCCAGCCCAGCCCCTGGCTTGTTTACTTTTCATTCCATCCAGGAAGAGCACACACCAACTGCTGCAGCTTCCTGAGCCTGACAAAGGGTTTTTGAACCCGAAAGCTTGCTTAATAACTATTCTCCAACCATTTGGGTTGGTCTAATAAAAGATATCAAATTCACCCAAGGAACCTTGTCTGCCTATATCCTTAGACCAACACGGCTACAACCTAAACCCCTGCAACATGGGAAACAAGCAAATTCTCCTTAGTTTAACCCTGCTTTACCTTCAGAAGTAAACAATGCAAAGTGAAAACTATTCAGTGAAAAGTACCTACTCCTCTCCCAGGGACTGAATAAATACATTACCACTTGCCCACCAGCCAGACCACAGAACTATCCTTTTTATTAATACAGAAGAGAAATCAACTGTTACAGTCCTAAAAATAATGGTTAAACTTGCGACATTTCTAAACTATCTGAGGAAGAAAGTGAAAAGAAACAACCTATGTTGACATATCCTCATTTATTACTCTTCATTTTATAAGATGTTAATTCCACTGCTACAATATTGTTGGACAGTAAATCTTATCAACTACCTCAAATAGAGTCAGGATCAATCTATTTGGATTTAATCCATTTTATATATGCAGAATGAACTATATATAATGTTCATATGCTTTTTCAAGCAAACCTATAAAGCCATATACATAATCTACAATATCTTCAAAGAAAGACACCTACTTTTCATAACAAGGTCCAAAGAGCTCACCCAGTAATTTCTGCATTGAGCCTATAACTCTTATGAGTAGTAGTAGGCACCTGTCTGTCTCGCAAGACAAGAGAATTATGCTGAGTGAGGCAACAGCTCACCGAACATCTGCAGGTGTGACTGCAGAGTCCAATTCTTAGATTTCATAGACATTTGGGCTGGAAGGAGGATCATCGAGTTCAGCCCCTAAAGTGACAGTCCCTTCCACACTTATCACAAGTGAAGTTTGTAGTGAACAATCCTGAAAGTGGTATGGGGTTCTTTCTGAGATTTCTTCTTTCCTCTGCATGTTGAGATCTTCTTTCCTCCAAAGCCTTCATTCCAGCTTAATAGAATGTTTCAAAGCAATTCGATCCTCAGCCATCTTCTCCCAGCCATTTCAATATTCCTTGCCTTCATATCTCTTCTGCAAGCATCTCTGAATCAGAGATAAGGACATCCACATGATCTGCTTCCTGTAAGGAGTTCTCCATGCAAAAGATCCTTCATTATATGGCTATCAGCTATTCTCCACAGATGACCAAGCCATTGAAGTCAAAGCTGACTAAGAAGAGAATGGATGATTGGAATGTTGGCATGTTCCAAGACCTCAGTGTGGGGAACTCTGTCCTACCAAGAAATTCCTAGAATGCAATGAAGCCAATGTAAATGGAAACTGCAGAGGCACTTTTCTTGAATAGAATATGTTTCAGGATTGACTCCCATGCAAAAGGGTGTTCATGACACAAGAATTGACCTTGGTCTGAACAGTCACTTTTTCATTGTTTTAACGAGAAACTCTTATTAACATCCTGTAACAGGCTGGAGCAAGCTGCATGTAGCAGAGGCAGCAGCTCCAGCTGCAGGCAATAGGAAAGGGATTACTGTCTTGCCTGGAGGACTGGGCCAGCTGAAAGGATAACTGGCTGGTGCAAAGTAAGTTAAAAGGTTCATAGAGAAGGGAATTAAAAGGTTCATAGAGAAGCAAAGGCAATGACCTGGTGAGGGGACTGCAGGTTCTCGACCACCTGGATGATAGCAATCATCACCTACTGGAATTAACCATCCAGTGCAGGGTGTCAAAGGCCTGCAGCAAGGCAGCAGCCCTGGACTTCAGAAGGGTGGATTTCAATGAGGTAAGGAGAATAGTCAGGGAGGCACTGAGGTCCTGGAGGGAAGGGGAGTTGGCAGTCCAAGAAAAGTGGTTGTTCCTTAAGGAGACGATCTTCCAAGCCCAAAGGGTGACAATCTCAACACAAATCAAAGGGGGCAAGAGTGCTCATAATCCCCCATGGCTCACCAAAACCATCCAGGAACATCTCAAAGCTAAAAAGGAGGTGTACACCCAATGGAAGGGAGTGGCCATCACCAAGAAGGATTATATCTCCATTGTTCAAGATTGTAGCGGGGCTGTTAGGCAGGGTAACGCAGACACAGAACTGGGACTAGTGACCTAGATCAAAGATAACAACAAGTACTTTTTTAAATACATAGGGAGTAAAAAAAAGGTACCGGGTAACGTGGGGCCTCTGCAGGACACGGTAGGAAATCTGGTGGTCACACCAACAATAAAGCAAACCTCTTTAACAATTTATTTGTCTCCATATTTCTGAGCAGGGACCAGGTCATCCCCCCCCGATCCCCAATGGACCCAGGAGAGGCACAGCCAGACCGAGAGTCAGTGAGGACCTAGTCAAGAAACTTCTGGTGGGACTAGATGTGTTCAAATCAGCAGGTCCTGATGATCTCCAACCCAGAGTGCTGAAGGAATTAGCACAGGTCATTGTGGGACCCTTGACACAGCTTTACGAGCATTCATGGTGCTCTGGTGAGGTGTCAGAGGACTGGAAAAGGGACAATGTGGTCCCCATTTTCAAAAAAAGGGAGGAAGGAGGACCCAGGAAACTATAGGCCCATTAGTCTTACCTTGGTCCTGGGGAAGCTCTTTGAGAAAATTATCCAGAAGCACATCTGCGAAGGACCAGAAGGGGAGATTAGGTTTAGGGGCAACCAACACGGGTTCATTAGAGGCAGGTCTTGTCAGACCAACCTGATGGTCTTCTACGACCAGGTCACAAAATCCTTGGATGCAGGTGTCATGGTGGACGTAGTCTTTCTGGACTTTAGGAAGGCCTTCAACACTGTCTGTCACCCCATTCTCATAAAAAAAATTAAGTGACTGTGGTGTTGATGCCTACACAGTCAGATGGGTTGCAAATTGGTTGGAGGGCCGCACCCAAAGAGTGGTGATGGACAGGTCATTTTCGACCTAGATGGATATGGGCAGTGGGGTTCTCCAAGGCTTCATCCTCGGGCCTGCACTGTTCAACATCTTCATCAGTGACTTGGATGAGGGAGTGAAAAGCACCTTGTTCAAATTCACGGATGACACTAATATGCGGGTAGAAGTGGGCATGCTAGAGGAGAGGGACAGGCTGCAACTAGATCTGGACAGGTTACAGGGTGGGCAGATGAGAACAGGATGGGTTTCAATACTGATAAGTGCAAGGTATTGCACCTGGGGAGGAAGAACCAGCAGCATACCTACAGGCTGGAGAACTCCCTTCTCATCAGCGCAGAGACAGAAAAGGATCTTGGAGTCACTATTGATTCCAAGATAAACATGTGCCGCCAATGTGAGGATGCGGTCAGGAAGGCTAACCGCACCTCGTCATGCATCCACAGATGCATCATGAGCAGGTCCAAGGAGGTGATCCTCCCCCTGTATGCAACACTAGTCAGGTTGCAGTTGGAGTACTGTGTCCTGTTCTGAGCGCTGCACTTCAGGAGGGATACAGCCAGCATTGAGAGTGTCCAGAGGAGGGCCACTTGCATGATTAGGGGTCAGCAAGGCAGGCCCTATGAGGGGAGGCTATGGGACCTGAACCTGTTCAGCCTCCACAAGAGAAGGCTGAGAGGGGATCTGGTGGCCATCTTTAAACTTGCCAAGGGGGACCAGCAGGCAATGGGAGAGTCCCTGTTCCCCTGAGCACTACCGGGAGTAACAAGGAATAACCGCCATAAGTTGACCAAAAATAGATTCAAGCTAGACATCAGGAGGTGCTACTTCACAGTCAGAGTGGCTAGGATCTGGAACCAACTTCCAAGGGAAGTGGTGCTCACTCCTACCCTGGGGGTCTTCAAAAGGAGGCTAGATAATCATCTAGCTGGGGACATTTGACCCCAGGATTCTTTCCCGCCCAGGGCAGGGGGTCGGAATTGATGATCTGCTCAGGTCTCTTCCAACCCCACCAACTATGAAACTATGAATTGAGAAAGGAAGAGGGCTGTGGGCTGCAGCAGTGAGCCAGGTACTCTCCCAGGGTTTGGAGAAAGATCAGAAGCTTTGAGTGAAGAAGGGCAGTGAAGCTGGAGGCTGCAGCAGTTATCTGGGGAACTTATTCAAGAGGGGAAGAGAGGGAGAGAGAGGGAAAGGGAAAATTGTGCTGCTCAGAAAGCAACAGAGTTACTCTCTGACTATACCTTTGCCTGTTTGCTGATTGCTTATGTTTGTGATGTTTCCTATGAGGGAACGGTGGCCATGGAAAATAAAGACTGTGTTGAGTAAATGGATATCCTGCTCTGATCCATAATTTATTGTTAAGAATAACCCATCTTGCTGCAAAGACCTGCTATAAGAGTATCCACAGAATCTAAACATTAGTTGTTCCCATGATGAGTACCCTCATTTTAATTATTTGTACATTAGTTCTAGTCTCAATTTGTGCAAAGAAAAAAATGTCTTCTGGTTGCTGGCTTAATTATATCTTTTTCTGTTATATTAAGGAACAGCCTATCAATTATTTGTTTTCTGAGTTCAGATACTTGTAGACTGTGATTTCTGAACTCTCTCTTTGAAAAACCAGAATGAGTTTCTTTAGTGTCTCCTTCTAAGGCGAGATTTCCAGAATTCTCTTAATTTCTTTGTTCCTTGCTAGGCACATCTACATGTGCCCAGGACAGCACATTTGCTACAGCACAGTCATTTAGTCCTTGCTAGTGTAGCCCAGATAACTCCCCTTCTCCAATTGCAGGGGATTGTTAGCTGGCAGGTGTGCTGTGGGGGAACTGCAGACCACTCAGTTTCCCTCCATCCCTATAGAACCAGGCCAGGACAGTCAGGGGACTTAACTATATACACATTTATTTACATTAACTTATTACAAGGGAAAGGAACATGGATATAAACATATGTACAATATACATACATATACATACATACATACATATATATATAAGATAGCTAAACAAGTAACATAAACAATACTCTCTGGGTAAATGACATAAAACCTTATGCCAGTGCTCCAGATACAGGTAAATCACAAGTAAGTATCTGATCTGAAACAGATAAACCCCAAAATAAACATAGATAGCCAACAGATAAACTATAGATAGCTATGGGTGAACAATAAATAAGCCACAAGTAAATACAAATAAACAACAGGTGAAATAATAGCATCAGGGGGTCCCAGCAGAGCCCTAGGACTCTACTCATCTACTAATTTACAAACATGAGAGTTCACAAAATATAAGGCATGCCATCACACTGCTTTTGGTGCAAGAACCCCAAAGATAAACTTAATCCCAAGGGGAAACTCTAATGCCCTTGGGCTTTTCCCAAGCCCTACAAAGAAGCTGGTAACTTTAGGGGAGCCCTTCCAGTGGGACCTCCACTTTCAGGAGCTCTTAACTAACAGGGGGGGGAGGGACTCTCCCTCCCCTGTGGGAGTCCTCTTTCCCCTGCAACTCACAGCTCCCAGGCCCAGAGGGTGGCCCTCATCCTCTGCGCCAAGCTGCTCTCTCACCTGCAGTGGGCTTTGCGGGGGTTGCTGTCCCCTGAAACAGGGCTCCCCTATGCAGGGCTTCTGGGGCCTCTGGCTCAGCCCTGTCTGCTGGCTCAGTAGCCCGACCACTGTCTGGCTCCCTGGACTCAGCTTTTGCCATGGGTTGGAGGCCTGGGCTGCCTCATGCAGCACCAGGCTTGGTCCGCTCCCGGACCCTCCATGCAGTGCCTCCAGCACCGAGCTCCCAGCCTCTTTCCGGGAGTTGGGGAGCTGAGCTGCCCAAGTGCTCCAAAAGTCCTACTGTATGCACAAGCCTGTACTCCGTGTCTCTGGCCGCATGCCAGAGGTTGCAGACCCGAGCTGTCTCAGGCAGTTCCCAGGGTCTGGACACCATGTGCCGTGCTGCACAATGAGAGCCTAGCTTCTGGAGCCATCTGCCATTCCCTGCCAATGGAAGTCTTCAGTGGGCACTTCTGGGCTACTGCTTCACCCTGCTGAGCAGCTCTCCTCAGCTCTTCTAAGCCCCGCTCTTCTCTCTTCTCTGTCCCAGATGTGTCCCCCTCATGCTGGGTGCACAGCTCCTTTTATACTCTCCAGGGCTCTGCTCCTGAAGTCTTCTGGACCTGAGTGTTGCAGTTTTCAAACAGGTCCATGGCGGGGGTGGGGGGAAACTTCTCTTCTCCTCCCCTCAGGAAAGAGGCGTGACTTCACTCCTCTTGCTACCTTCTGATTGGTGGATGTGCTCCATCAATCAAAACAGCAAGATTTCAAGCCTAGGACTCAACCCAAGCTCCAAAAGGCAAACCTGCTACACTAGGCAAGTATTAAATGACTGCACAGTACCTGCTGGTACAGCAGGGTCCCAGTGGCACATGGCTATTTTTTTATGCTATGTCACCATAGCAATGAGCCAGCCAGTTATCCTTACCCAGAGAGGTGGTGGAATCTCCATCCTTGGAGGTTTTTAAGAACCAGCTAGACAAAGCTTTGCCTGGGAAGTGATCTAGTTGGGGATGGTACTGCCTTGAGCAGGGGGTTGAACTAGATGACCTCCTGAAGTCTTTTCCAACCCTAACTTTCTATGATTCTATGACATAGCTCATTGCTATGGCAAAATAGTGTCAGTATCACAGTTTGTGCCTGCTGATGCTACATTGCCATACCTCGTCGCTATGGTGACATAGCGTCTCACGTAGATGCACCCACTGAAACCTAAGATACTATTGACCTCCTGTAAATGTCCTTTCAAGCAGTAAATCTCCAAGCATAAAGATTTATTGTTACTAGTACTATCATTATAGAAACAAATACACATAAAGTGCACACCATCATAAATCACTTGAGTTGAAGCCAAACTTAGATATGAAATGAGAGTTGTTGTTGCACACCGTGAATGATATTGGCAAATATTCCTAGAAAATTGTGTTCAACTATTCACTTTATCTTTTGTATTTTGCATTTTCAAATTGTTCAGATCAGCAGCTGAAAATTAAGGGAAGAGAAACTGTCAGGTAACTCATATGAGCTGCTGAGAAAGAAAGTTGAGATAAGAACATAAAAATGGTTTAAGGGTAGTAAGCAGCATGCTTTGTTTTTCATTTCAAGTTTGGAAGGACACTTCCTTTATTGCAGTTATAGTTATTTTAGTCTAAAAGAGAAGGAAGCATTAAAAAAAAGTAAAAAGGAATAAATGGAGCCATTACATAAATGAATGCATATCAACTTAAAAAGCAACAATTATATTTATAGATTTCATAGACATCAGGGCTGGAAGGGACCTCGGAAGATCATCGAGTCCAGCCCCCCGCCCAAAGGGCAGGAAGTCAGCTGGGGTCATAGGATCCCAGCAAGATAAGCATCCAGTTTCATCTTGAAGGTGTTCAATGAAGGCGCTTGAACCACCTCCGGTGGCAGGCTGTTCCAGACCTTGGGGGCTCGGACAGTAAAGAAGTTCTTCCTTATGTCCAGCCTGAAACGATCTTGAAGTAGTTTGTGACCATTCGACCTCGTCATCCCTTGGGGCGCTCTGGTGAACAAACGTTCCCCCAGATGCTGGTGGTCACCCCTGATAAACTTGTAGGTGGCCATCAGATCACCCCTGAGCCTGCGCTTTTTCAGGCTAAAGAGCCCCAGGGCTCTCAGCCTGTCATCGTAGGGTCTGCTTCCCTGACCTCTGATCATGCGCATGGCTCTTCACTGGACTCTCTCAAGCTTCTCCACATCCTTTTTGAATTGTGGAGCCCAAAACTGGACACAGTACTCCAGCTGCGGCCTCACTAAGGCCAAGTACAGGGGGAGAATGACGTCCCGGGATTTGCTTGAGAAGCATCTATGGATGCAAGCCAGCGTTTTGGTCGCTTTACTAGCCGCCGCATCGCATTGCAGGCTCATGTTCATCTTGTGGTCAATGACGACCCCCAAGTCTCTTTCTTCCATAGTGCTAGCCAACATAGCTGGGCTATGATGCTCGCCAGCTCCTTGAGTACCCTGGGGTGAAGATGGTCAGGGCCAGCTGACTTGAAGATATCCAGCTTCTCAAGATGTTCCTTCAGAAAGTCAGCATTAAAGGAGGGCAGCGGATCACCCTCACCCGGACTTCCCGGCCCTGTAGCGGGCATGGGCGTCCCATGGGACTGATGAAAGACTGACGCAAAGTACCTATTTAATAGGTTGGCTTTTTCCTGGGTGTCAGTTGTCAGTTGCCCCATCTGTTTCAGCAGGGGTCC
>NW_005842423.1:556007-584232 GCF_000455745.1 Alligator sinensis
TGCTGGAGGGTTTTGGGGGGCTTCTGGGGGGCTTCGGGGGAGCGGGGGTGAAGCGAGCTTTCACCCGCGCGTCTCTCGCCGCTTCCGAGCCTAACTGGGCTTTTTTCCCGGTCGGCGGGCCCTTTTAAACTCAATTTATCATATTCCTCTTCCCAATCCATTCTGAAGATGGGTGTCCATGAAGATAAGAATTCAAACAAGCAAGCCTCTCTGTCCTTCCATTCTTGGAAGTTTACCGACTGTGATTGCATAGGCACAATTTGAGCAAACTAATATTCTGCTTTAACAATCAAAGAATGAACTCAGTTGCCTGTGGATAAGACTCTCTCTGTATGTTTACAACAGTAAAGGTATTCCAAATTGATATGGTAATTCCAAGTTTCTGGAGATTCTGCACTTATTCCCCATGCTGTGATTAGCAAATGACTCCTCTTGCATTAACAGATGTTGCTCCTTTCATACCACCACTTTAGACACAGGACAGTATTAGATGGCTAATGCTAATATAAAAAATGCCTTGGGATCTTTCTTTTTCTACTGATCAGTAAGAGCTGAACATTCAGCACACTCAAGATGTTAACAGACAAACTATTTACACAGGATTCTTCCTGGAGGAATATAGAAAAAGTGGTTTATGACTTTCTCTCTCTCACTTGTATTTATTTAAGGGGAATAAGGTTAAAGGCTTGATTATCCTTTCTTTGTACCATGCTTCTTTTTATTTAAAGTAAGTTTGTCCTTCATTTCCTTCACAACAGGTTTTTATACCCAATATACACTGATCTAGATAGATAAAAAGCAATAGAGAATCAAGCCCCAGATCTCTTATTAACACTGAAAAATTAATAATTTTATTTTTATTGTAGCTGCATTAAGAATTTGAACAGTCTGTAGAAAAACTGAAATTAAATGTTTCACAATCACTAATACTACACAGCTTACCTTCATAAAGTTCCATACACATACATAATAATTATCCTGAAAGCATACTTAGTATTTTTGCTAACAGTTTTATTTAGCCAAATGGACCAGATTTTTCCACTGACTTGCATCTTGTGAAACAGGTAACATTTATATCATGCAAAATATTTACAACATGTTAATAAAATGGCTATACAATGCCAGATGCACAAGCTCTCTGAGTTCACTACATGTATATAAAACCCAGCAGCACCTGGTGTGGGATACTTTGCATCATGTTTTCTCAGTGAATAATACTGAATTGAAAGAAATCAAAATTTTCATTTTATATTTTCACTCATACTTTTTGTTATAATAACAGATACGATAGCAATTGAACAACAAACAACCAAAGATAGCCTTACAAATAAAAAAACATCCGATTTCTATAAACATTAGATTGCTCCTTGGTAGCAATTAAGCTGTTAACCAGCTTCACTGTCCTTGATACCTCTCATATTTTGAGTCTAGCTAGCAATAGAATGAATCCACCTTCTCTGGATGAGTCCAACTGTGTTACTTCTTCCTCCCAGCCAGTGTTCAGAGCAGGACGCATGACTCCCTGGCTGAGAGAAAAGTCATCCAACTTTCCGTCTACCTCCTTCAATTCCTGGGACTAGGTATAGACATTCAAGAAGTCCAAGAATCAATCTAAGTTACGCTGTTTCCTGTAAGTAGCACAGTTTAGATCAGTAGCGAACAGAATACACATTCATCCTTTGGAGGGTGGGTGGGGAAGCTTAGACTGGGTTCCACCATTTTTAAACCAATCCATTATCCATTTGCACCAAACTTCTATTCTGTTATATGTATAGACCAGTTTCTGATCGTTTATGTTGGTAAAAGTCCTCCCCCCCCCCCCCCCCCCCCCGGGGCTTAGTTGGCTAACATTGTATTTTCTGTAACCTAGTTGTGTTCCCCTCTTCAACCCCATCCCTCTTATGTTAGTTCCTCGCTCAGGAGATCTGTATTTCCCTACTGGCTTTGTCATCTTTCTGGATTCACAATCCTAAACATCTACTAATAAAATTCAATCTGTACCTGGCCTGGGACACCATCCAGAGTGGAGTTTTTTGTTTTGCTTTTTCTTTTCTGGGGGGTTTTTTGACCAGCAGGAGCCAGAGCTCTCACAGGCCTGATCCATCAATGTTTTCAATACAACAGTCTGTTTCAGTCTGCCAGATCCTCCTTCTGTTCACCAAGAGTTTTCTCCAGACACTCCCAACGTGGCCTCCAGCCACCACCATTTACCCACCTAGCATGCTCAAGAGAGTCTCACTAACCTTTCCAAAATGGACATATTTTGAAAAGTACCCTTCTCAGTGAGAGGGGGTTACACTACCATTCTAATGTGTAAGTTTTTACAGGTGAATGGGAGTGAAAAATCATGTTGAACGTATCTGATTGACTATCCCTGTTATCAATTTCTCTTTTGTGGGACACATGCATCTCTTCTTGAAGTCAAAGTGTATCAAAAATAAATAAGCTTGCCTCTGTCAATGAATCCTGCCTGTAGAAATTACTCTGGGAAAAGTAGGGAATGATCTTATTATTAAAGTGATGAAGAAAGGCAGCTGTAGCAGTGGACAGAATAAACCGGCTTGTGAGTTCACTCTGCAAATGTATCTAATACATCATTGTCAAAGTGAGCATTTTGCTTAATGTATTCTTTTTTCTTTCTCCTAATATATCAACTGTTCATTTTGACTGGTGTGGGCACTTCATTTCTAAAGACTTTTTCAGCTTCTGATGAAGCAACGTGGTGCCACATGAAAGTATTTTCTTACTTAAATGCACTCTGTGTATATTCTATTTTTCAACACTGTCTATAATCCCCGTTCAAAGTTAGATGACTGAAATCAGTATCTTTCTGGGTAACAATCTCAATATCAAAGGCCCAGGCAGAATTTACCAACCTGAAAATATATAGAAAGATTTCATCTTAAGGAAAACTAAGATTTTTCATGTAATAATTATTTTTTAATGCATATGTTACTCTATAACCTATAATCTCCTGGATTAAAAATCAACTTCTTTTAAATATGCTTCGAAAGCCTTTGTAAAAAGAAAAATAAAATGTCCAATGTCAGGGGAAACATTTCTAGATAATGTAGATATATAGTACATAGAATGTACATATTACATTATATATTTATATATAATGTAATTTATTAATCATAACTCAACTTATTTAGAATCAACATAATTATAATCTTTTCCTAAATACCCCACCATGGGGGGTGTAGATATCCCTGTACCAGTTCCTTGTCCAATCAATTGCAAATCATTTCCAATTTTCTTTCTGAGCCACTGGCTAACTTATGTTACTTGTAACATTGTCAAGGCCACTAAGGATTTTTCAGAGAACTCTGTTTGTTGCTGCTTGATTTGTCCTGCTGGTGGCCTCCACCTTCTCCCAGAAGCACCCTTGCTCAGCCCTCAATGACCTGTCACCAACACCCAGGCACCCCTCGCACATAGGGAAAGGTAGGAAGTTAGAGCAATGCCCTGAGCTTGCAGCCGTCAAATCCCAAGCCCTCTCAACTAAAGTATAACAAATCTTCAGCTCATGGCTAGAGTGAGAGACAAAGCCCAGGATTTTCAAAAGTGATTAACTATAGATGATTTTTTACACTAGTGTCTTTCAAAGAGATCTTTTTTTTTTTAGAAGACTGGTGCTTAGCAGTGCCTGCAAGTCAAGAACCTTGACTTAGACACTTCAGAAAATTGGTTGCCATCTCAGACTAGTCCTATTACAGGCTTATTTTAAGTGGTTATAATTAAGTGTTTTCAATACTGGCAGAATTGTAAGAACAATAGGGGTTAATTGAGAAACGTAGTACTTGTTGACCTTTGTTCATGAAGGCCATAAATAGGTTAACATGCTTGATTTTTATTCTTTATTCTTCTGTATTTGTTTGGATAGTTTCCCTCTTACTCTGCTTCTTCACATCACCAATTACCATCCTACTTGAAATGAACTTTTCCGGTCTGATATTTTTGCAAGTATGAAATCTAAGTATGCCCTTAGCAACACATTTATAACCTTGTAGTTTGCTTTCTAGTCCCCTTGCTCTCCAACCCAAAAAGTTGGAAGAAAGAGCTTTTCCCACAGGGTGTAACACAAATGAACTAAATTTAGATGGCTTTTCATGCATTGAACTACCTATCACAGCACACAAATCCTATTCATTCACCATAATTAGTATTCCAAGGTGAGGAGCCTACCTGTTCCATGTATTACAAGAGCATGAATCAGAGAGGGGAGGACGGAGAAGTCTCCCAGCAGATCTCAACATGACAGACTGCACAAATCAATTTTAATTAATTCTGCCTCTTTAAATCTGTCTGCTCTTTTGGAAAGATTGCTATCTGCATCAGACGCTATGGCAAGATAATTAACAAAAACACTGCAGGGCGCTGATAGCACCAGTGGCCAATTTACTTGGCAGCATCTTGGTTTTATGAAAGTGCCAGGTTAGAAGGTCCATTGTATTAGGAGTGGGATTTACATTGTAACTCTATATGTAAAATACATATATTATACCAAAGAATACCTTGCTAGGTTTTAATTATGTGGCTTCAAGCAAGGATTAATGAGCAAGAACTTCTGAAAAACAACTTTAGTGTTACAGGGAAAACAGTGTTTCAAGGTAAGATTACTGACAACTGAAACCGAATGTGTCACTGTTATAAAGTATATTCTGGGAACTATATGCTTATAAAATGTGCTTTTTTATGTTATTTGGCATTCATTTCAAGCCACCTACTGTACAGTGCAGACTCCTTTGAAGCAACAACATCTATGTAACATTATGTTATTCCATTTCTTATTAAAAGATTTTGACAAGGCGGCATGCTTCAACATAACAGCAGCACTATATTGATTGCAGTAAGTTGCCTTTTCTTTGACATGTGTCATTAGTGTAGGCATTTACACGTATGTCAAAGCACAAGTATTTTGTACAAGGAACACAGACATGCTCTCTCACTTTCCAGATGTCTAAATCAAAGCTTGGATCATAAGTATACAAATAATATTAAAAAATTCCTCACATATGTACAGGAGACACAAATAACCCTAGTCTTTTAGACAGCATGCCACTGGACGTACTTTGCATCTAATTTGTACTGCTCATTACATAAAGTTAAAATGAATACAAACGTTATGAAAATACTTATCAATATTGGAAATACTGTCCAAGCTTTTTGTTAAAGAAAAGTCATTCAATTCTACATTGCATCAGGGACCTGATCCTCAAAGGATTGATATATGAAGACTGATTTATTTCGAAGGTCCGTGCAAATGGAGGGATCCGTTTGCATGATGTTTCTTGAAGGATCAGGTACTTAAATTATAAGCTCCTTCAAACAAGGAGCAATGCTGTCCTTTCTGTTACTGCATAGTGCTAAAGTTAACAGATGAGTAATAATGCTATCTTTGACTGCAGGTGTCTTCTATCAGACCCTTTGCCCTGATTCACTAAGGTGCTTAACCATGTCAGTAGCCCAAATAATAACTATTCCAAGCAAGAGAGTGATAAAATCATTCAATATTGTGGGTGCATGGAGTTGATTCCCTGTTAGCACATGTTTTAAATCATTCAGGAATAGATTAAACAGATCTGTATTTCCAAGAGACAAATCTCAACTATGTATCCTTATATTTCCTGTGAAATGTGCAAATGGTAGCCTGGATTTATTGTCTCACCTGCACACACAATCAAAAGTAGGCAATATAGAATCTTAACTTGGCAGTCATCAGAAGCTTAATGATACCATCTATTAAACAAATTGTTCAACTGTCAGATCATTTAATAGGGTTTCATCCTGGCCATTGTCTCAGCTAGAGGAAGAAATGAGTTGGGCACTTTTCAGTTCAACAACAACTTCCACATTTCTGTCAAGATAAGGTAATGCTCAAATACCAGAACTCTACTATTAGAAAAAGCTCTTATTTTCATATCAGTTAGGGTCTTACCTAATCATTACTACATTCAAAACAAAAATATTTATCTCCATAAAAATTCACACAAGGTCTTTACAAAACAGTGAAGTATTACTTAAAATAACTCAAGGCTGGATAGGTAAAGTTTCAGACCTAAAGACTGAACTGCATGTTTCCTTCTACATATTTCCAAGCTTATTCAATCAGATCCTTTCCAGTTCATAAACAGAGAGGAAGAGGATTCTTACAGACATCTACAAAGTGGCTTCTAAATACCATTACATAAGTTCTTAAAAGATTTAAGTTTCAGATATCAGTTTTATAGGGGAAAAAATTGCAGGCAAAATATGCATCTGCAGTCAATCCAAAACATAATTGATAATATTAAAAAATCACCTAAATCCTATGGACTTCAGATGAGATTTAGGCTCTTCTGTAAATTTTTCTCAGTAAACTAAGGAAAAGCAAAGCAAAGCAAAGCATTTTTAGACTTTGGAGGCATTTCTCCTTACTATTTAGACCATGAGCAGACAGCTTTTTACAAGCTGCTGGCCTGAACAACCTGGCTCTGGTCCAATACAGGCTAAATAGTTTTGGCAGCACATAGTGGCACGGGGGCTTTCCCTATGGTCACATCAGTGTCAGACAGCTGGGAGCTATGCCTGTGCCACTGCTGCTTCCCCCAGCACTCCCTTCCCCAGCTGTGGCATAGGCACAGCTGCCAGCAGGTGAGGAGCTGTGCCAGGGTGGACTTCTGCAAACTGTGTCTTTGCTTCTGCCAATTTTCCTTACTCCACCCTCCCCTTACTCCAACTGTGGTGTGGGCACAGCTGGAAGCTGCCCAGCTCCAGCACAGCTCCCCACTGGCTGGAAATTGAGCCCATGCTGAAACTGGGGCAGGGGGAAGGTATGGAAGAAACAGTGGTATCCCACAGGCTAGAAGCTGTGCCTATACCACAGCCAGGGATCTGGGGGACGGGAGAAATGGTGGCCATGTGGGTGAAGCTCCCAGCTATTTGCCCTGGTGCAGGTGCAGCCCCCTTCCCCACCACTGATGCAATGGAAACAACACCCAGCCCATGTTGGACTAGAGCTGGGAGGGTGGGAAAAATGGTGCTGATGCAGGTGCAGCTGGAAGCTGCCTAGCTTGACAGAGCTCTTTGCTGCTCAAACCTGGTGCATGGTACAGGCAAAGCCCTCCAGCTCCACAGGACAGATTCAGTGACTCTGTGGGCCAGATCTGTATGTTGCCAACCCCTGGTTTACACATTTTCAATAGGACAGCCCTGATTGGAGAAAGTCTGAATGTAGGAAAACAGGAACATTTGTTCTACTAGTCACTGCTTCTAAACGATGCTTTCACATTTAGCAGAACCACCAATGCCCACCACATTCTTTAAACTAAATAAGAAATAGCTCAGGAATGAAAATATTTTATGATGTTTTGAAGTCCAGCTAGTTATATTTGTCTGCTAAGATTTAATGTCCATTGCTACTTTTATGCCTGCAAGTAGCAAATATACTTGTGATTAATTACTGTGCAGTAGCGCTTATGCCAGACAGGGAGCAAATCTGCTCTTGGTCAGCCAGCCAGCAGGGGGTAGGAGATTGCTCCGTACCCCTAGGAGCTGCCTGCTGCTGGAGCAGGCTTAGCCACTAAAGCACGGGAGGGGACTATGTCCCCCTGCCCCAGCAGCAGGGTGTTGCAAGCCCCCTGCTGTGAGATTACAATTGAGTCATGGGATTTCCCAGCCCCCACTTTGCCATCATGATTGGGAAGCAGCAGGGTGGGGCTGGGAGATCCTTATCTCACAATACCAGCTCCATGACTTTGGGACCAGCACTGGGAGGTCCTTATGATTCAGACAGCCTTGCGACTACAGAGCTCAGGCTGGGAGATAAAGAACTCCTAACACCAGACCTGCAATTGCAGAGCTGGTGCTGGAAGCTTCCTGCTGGTGGGAGGTAGGGAGCCTGTTCCCTGCCCAGATCTTCAATCATGGGGCTGAGCAGGGAACAAGTTCTCCAGCCCCCATCCTGCAATCATGGAACAGGGGCTGGGAACTGTCTCAGGCAGGGGCACATCCCAGCCCCCTAGCCTATCTACTAGTGGGACAGCTAGCAGTGAGCCCCAAGCTGTGAATCTCCACCCAGCCAGTGGCTCCCTGCTAGCTGCCCCACCAGTGGATTGGGGAAAAGGGCTTGGACCTGCCCCTCCCCTGCAGCTCTTTTTAAGTCCCCTGCCCCCAACTGGGGAGGCGGGGCCAGGAGCTCCCTGTTGTCAGGGCAGAGGGGCATTGTCCAGCCCTGGCAGCAGGTAGCCTCCTGGGTGTAGGAAGGAATGTCCCAGCTGTGGCCAAGAGGCAGCTGTCTCCTGGCCTGGTGCTCCCTGATGGTCCCTGGACTAGTACCCAGGGGGAGCGTAGAGCTTCCCCTGCTAGGTCCCCCAAGTGGCAGCTGGGCCCACTCTGCTACCACTTCCTTGCATGTGTGGATGCCTGACCAGGAGCATTTTCTCATAAATACTTAACTGGTGAGAAAACTGCTCCTGGATCTAATGCATGTGTAGACACACCCAGTTGGAACTAGGACTAAATCACACTCTGACTTCAGTGGGTATTCTCTGTACCAAAAATTTTGAATGCACTCACACCATTCATGGTATAGGCCTGCTAGTATATCCCAGGATAGTGGAGTCAGTATTAGAAATCAAAATTAAGGATCTGACCCAAAGCCTATTGAGGTCAATGGAAGTTTTTCCATTGACGTTATCTGCCTTTATAACAGGTCCTAAAAATAACAAGTTTCTCCAAATGTCTTCTTGCAGAGCTGATCAAAAATGTTCTATTGTTACAAGTTTTGAATGATTTAAAATACTATCACCACTATTTCAACTCTATTTTTAATGAGAGAGGACCACAGTTACTAATCACTGAGGAAAAAATAATCCAAGGATAAATTTCCAACTAAATCAGGGGACTGGAAGTCACTATGCCTCTACCTTTCATACCAAATTTATGTACATTCTGGTGAATTTCAGAATATTCTTAGCGGGTGAGATATTTTCCTGTGCAGCAGCAAGCTGGATAGTCATAAACTATGTCTTACACTCTGAACAGATAGAAATTTTCCAACCGGCTCTATTAACAATAAACTACTCTTAGGCCTCGTTGAACTAGGCGATATAAACTTGCCTCCCTGATTTGAATCAGACCAGCTGTGGTGTTAGTCATGGCAGTTTTAATACTTTATGGTCTGCAAAATGTCCTGCCTTCATTTGGATAGTAATTAAAACTTTTCTCCAAAAATGCTGAAGGCAATTGAGGAGCTAATGAGACATTTTTGAAAACCACTTAAGACCACATGCTGGTCTTACGCTTTAGATCAAAAATGTTAAAGGGATGTAGGAAAAATGGTTTTATTAAAAGCTCACTAATAATCAGGTAAATATTAAAATAAGAGAAAACCTTAGCATAAACCAATTGATGCACAATTTCCAACTGGGCAACTAAGAAATCATGGACTGGATACAAAGTGTAATGGAATTGGCTTTTTAATACTGTTAGATACCATGGCTCACATTTTCAAGCTTTTTCCCTGCAATTTCCAGCATTAAAATTTGCCTTTAAAAAACAAAATAATGAAAAGTAAGATTCCCATGGCCCTAGAGGTCTTAAGAAAGTACCAAGTATCATGAAATTAGTAGTATTCATAATCAAAACATGAGAGGTTCAAATCATGCAATACTTGAAAGATTTGGGTTTCATAGGGTGCGTCTACATGTGTCACTATGGTGATGTTACTGCACTGCTATTTAGTACTTCGTCTTGGAAATACTAAATCATACTGCAGTAATATCCTGTACTTGGCTGTAGGCATGGCACATGGTTATTTTTAGCAGCTAGTTCACTGTAGCTGGATGCTATATCAGGGGAGAGAGTTGCTATTGCCAAGTAGCTGTTGGTCATGTGTAGATGCCCATGGATGCTACGTCATTGTAGTGCATTGCTACGGTGATCTAGCATCACATGTAAATGCGCCCATAGAGAAGCAAAGGAATGAACCAATCTGAAGTCTCTTCTAGGTACTATGCCAAAGAAATCAGGGAAAAGATTTCATTGGCTTCAAGGGATTTGAATGAGACCTAAAGTTGAGAGCACCTAGAAGATGTTGTTGGTGAGAGATCTTTTTTAAACAATGGTAGCTTACCCTATTTTCTGAAAGTGCTATCCAACAAGATAGTAATTTAACCTAGAAGCCAGGGAAGAATAAAGCAGGTTTGGGGATATTAATGGGACTCATTACTGAACTTTTCACTGTGACAGGGGTATCAGTATTTGTTTGCCTTTCTGTCACCTTCTTAAACTTCATGTCCCTTCCATTGCCAGGATTAATTTACACTTCACTAGCATGAATCTCATTTGCCTTGCCAACTTCATCTAAATAACTATCTCCCATTCTTCCTCTTCCTGTACACAACTTCTTCTGTCATAGCATCTCAGCTGCTTCTTCCTTCATCCTCTGCAAAGCATACTTCCCTAAATTCATAATCATTCCTAGCAATGTGTAATTTTAAGGTCAAATAAATTCATTTGGAGTCACTAAAAAACATAGAAACCCATGAGTCATTTTAATTGTCTACTGCGATGGCCAACCTGCAGCACATGTGTGCCCCAAGTGACATGGGTAGATGATATGTTCAGCAAGTGACCCCAGGCTTCAAATTAAATGGGGCACCAAGGCTGACAGTAGGGGCAGAGAATAATACTGTCTTGAGATTTTGGCCTCATGGGAACTGTTGGGGTAGGTTCCAACAAATTCATTGTTGCCCCATCCCAGGGGTGACAAGATTCAGTGACAGTGGCTGATTATTATTGCATAATCAGGGGTGTCATTATTATATACTTTCAACTTAACTCTTGATAGGTCTGTGAAAAATGTTGGCCACCTCTGGTCTAACCTAAGTCTTTCTTTCCACTACTTTTCATTCGCCTGCTATTGTCTATAAAGTCCTCACCTTCAGGAAAGCTGACTTTGACAAGCTCAGAAGGCTTGTTGTTGAGGCCCTAAGGGACCATGACTCAACTGGAAGAGGAGTCCAAGATGAGTGGTTGCTCTTCAAGGGACCGATCCTGACAGCACAAGGGATGGCCATCCCATCTTGGAGGAAGAGTAGCAAAAGAGTGCAGCAACCCCCTTGGCTCAGCAGGGAACTTGAGCACCCCCTACACCTCAAAAGAGAGACTTATAAAGGACGGAAGGTTGGAATTACCACAAAGGAGGCATACTCAGCACTGGTCTGTACCTGCAGGGAGCAGATCAGGAAAGCCAAGGCTGCAACCGAGATCCATCTGGCTTCACATATCAAGGATAACAAGAAGTCCTTTTTCAGATATGTAGGGAGTTGGAAAAAAAGCAAGGGTAACATTGGACCCCTACTGAACTGAACCAAATGGGACAGCTGAAAACCAACACTGAGGAAAAGGCCAACCTGCTTCACCGGTACTTTGTGTCACTCTTTCATCAGTCCAATGGGACCGCCCTGACTAGCAAGATGCAGGACGGCCAGGGTGAGAGCGTATTTATATCCAGCATTGGTGTTGATCTAGTAAAGGATCACCTTGAGAGGCTGCACACCTTCAAGTCAGCTGGTCCTGACAGATTACACCCTAGGGTACTCAAGGAGCTGGCAGGTGCCATAACCCAATCATTGGCAAAAAATATTTGAAAATTCGTGGCACTCAGGTGAAGTACCTGAAGACTGGAAGAAGGCCAATGTGGTATGCATCTTTAAGAAAGGACTGAAAGTAGATCCGGGGAATTACAAACCAATCAGTTTGACCTTAATCCCTAGTAAGGTGGGCAGACACAAACTTGATGATGTTCAATACCGATAAATGCAAGATACTCCACCTCGGGAAAAAAAAACCCCACAGCACACTTATAGGCTTGGCAGTGCTATGCTTGCTAGCACCACTGCGCAAAGAGACTTGGGGGTCATGACTGACCACAAGATGAACATGAGCCACCAATGCAATGTCACAGCTGGTTAAGCAAACAAAACCCTGGCCTGCATCTATAGATGCTTCTCAAGTAAATCTCAAGATATCATCCTCCCACTGTACTTGACCTTGGTGAGGCCGCAGTTGAAGTACTGCATCCAATTCTGGGCTCCGCAATTCAAGAAGGATGTTGAGAAGCTTGAGAGAGTCCAGAGGAGAGCCACACACATGATCAGAGGGCAAGAAAATAAGCCTTATGAAGATAGGCTGGGATCCATGGGACTCTTCAATTTGGAAAAGCACAGGCTCAGGAGGGACCTGGTGGCTGCCTATAAGTACAGAAGGAGTGTTCATCAGAATCTGGGAGAATGTCTGGTCACCAGAGCGCCCCAAGGAAAAACAAGAACCAATGATCATAAACTCCTACAAGAGCATTTTAGGCTGGACATAAGAAAAACAATTTTTTACTGTCTGATCTCCCAGGGCCAGGAATAGACTCCCTCCAGATGTGGTTCAGGCACCTACTCTGGACTCATTCAAGGAATGCTTGGATGCTTATCTTGCCGGAGTCCTTTGACTCTACCTGACTTCCTGCACCTGGGGCAGGGGGCTGGACTTGATGATCTTCAAGGTCCCTTCCAGCCCTAACATCTATGAATCTATGAAAGTGTTGTCTATACTTGAAGTGTAAGCTTTAAAATGCTTATTTCACAGAACACTATCTAAATAATTAAAAGAATTCTTGCCATGCTGCCACACATTGTTTAAACACGTACACATCTATTCTATGCCTGTAAACTATACTGTTTTCAAGAATTTATGTTACTGTATTTCCATAAAAAACTTTTTACACAGATACGGTATTGTTTTAGTGCTCAAGATGCAGCCTGGAGGACCTATGGATTATGTTTTAATTTATCTGAGTTGGGTGGTTTATTAAGGGCAGGGAAACCAAAATAGTTGTCTTATACCATCATCACTTTCTGGGTCATTGGAACACATAAGCCTTCTCACTGTATCAAAGTGTACTTCTCAGGAGATGGCCAATAATAATTTTAATGATTAATCTAATTACTGTCAGTGTTATGGGTAGAAATTAATTGCACTTGATATTGTCTTAAGAACAAGGGAAAAAATGGACCTACTGATTTAGGGTACCTCTCCTCACCAAGAAGAGATCTGACTTTTCATAAAATATTTAATAATTCTGCTCTGAAATTCAGGTTACTTGAGATATCTCAAGAAAACAAGTTCCTTTTAAAAAATGTGGTTGATAACTCCAACTAATGGTGTATTTAGCTAAATAAACCCTTCTATTCCAAATTAAAGAAACAGAATTTAAAGTGAGAGTCTCTATTCACATGGATTTTGGGAGAAGCAACTTTCTGATAGGATGGAGGGATGCTATAATGCAACAGCATACTACAAAAACTAATGTGCACATAGGTAAAGTCTGGGGACTGTTTAGTATCACTATTCAGAATGACATACTAAATTTCACAATTTTTGTAGCCACTTGTCCCCCGCCCCTGGGGCTCCCCCAGTCCCCACCCACCCCTGGGCTCCATCCCTCCTCCTTGCAGTACCCCACCAAAACTTTCCCTCCCCTCCACTTACTTGTGGTGGTTCCCTCTCTCTATTGCAGGGGCAGGTAGGGAAGGATTTGCTTGCCTCCCTGGCTATTGCTCTTCACCAGCCCACTGCTCTTCACCAGGCTGAGCCCAGTCTAGAGGGTAGTGGTGATGGCTTGGCAGGCAGAATAACACTTCCCTGACTTCTCCCCCAGGACAGAGTGGGTAGCCACAAGTAAGCAGGGGAGGGTGGAAGGGGCAGTGAGCAGAGATGTACTGTGCTGTGGAGTGTAGGAGGGGCAGCAGGCCTGATCCATGTCAGCAAGGGAGAGGGAGTGGGTAGGGTGTTCACACTAAGGTGTAGCCTAGAGTGGCTACGCCTTAGTGTAACACGAGCTGAGTAGCATGGATCAGAGATAATCCTGCTCTGGAGTGGTGTAACTTTGAGTTGCATAACCAGTGCTTAAAACTAGTTTCAGGTGTTAATGTGCAGACAATCCAGGGGTTTGTCCAGGTCGAGGAGCTGCCCAAAATTACTATGTAAAAAGGCCCATACTGTAAATCAAATGGATGGAGGGGGAAAAAAAAAAAAAAAGAGGGAACGAGACAGTACATTTCTAACTGATTTTTTTAACAGTTGCATATGAATAAATGGAAAGCATCTACCACTCTCCCCTCCCCCCAGAGTAGAACTCCAGAACTCCTCTGCTCAAACAGTACAGAATAAAAGAGGAAGAGAAACAGTATTTCCCTTTGAAGTTTAGCTGCTTGAGAAGTGCTAGTGGCCTGACTTCAAAGAGAAACTGCCCTCCCTACCTGGCTGAAACACTTCAGAGGGAACTAATTTACCTTCTCTGGTGAAAGTCAAGCCTTCTGCAGCCTTGCTACCTAGGAAATGCTGTAACTGGTGGACTCTTGAACTAAGTGACAAGTTTCTTTGAAGTTCATCTGCTCAATTCATTAGCATTTCAGAGATGGTAAAGTGACTTTTTTTATTTTGATTTTGTTTAAAAAGCTAATTGGGGAGTTCCTAATCTAGTTCTTAAGTTATAATAGACTTTAAAGGGCAACATTTTCAAAGGCAGCTTAAGTTTCAGGGCCTAATATGGCACCACCGTATGTTCTCAGGTATGCACATCCAAATTTACACATCTTCTCATAGCTCATATTTTCATGTCTTATATCATTTGTGTGTACAAATAATAATTAAAGTGCTATAACAGAGCTGGGCATAAAAAAAAAAAATTATTTACAATTTGTTGGCCTACATATGCATCCTTCTAACAAGCACAATTTGACCGTGAAGAAGCAGATCCTGACACAAGAAACACATTTATCTGAGTAAAATCTCAAAAGGAAATTAAACCCCAAACCTGAAACCCAACCCTCCCACAAAATAACCCATCACAAGTATATATTTACTGTACCAAATACATTTGTATGCTATATGTGAATCTAAGGAAATAAGTAAAGAACTAGAAGGGGGGAGGAAATACAAAGGAGTTAGAAAGATGAGTAGATCAAATGAAAAACAGAAGAGGGAATTCAAATTAAAAATAGCTTTAAAATAAATTATAAACAGAAATAAAAGATACAACAGTTAAGACTTCTTTTTCTTTTTTATCACTTAATTTCTCTTTACATAGTGGAAAGTAATCTCAAAATAAGAGAAAGAAATATTTTTAAATGATAATTTAAATAAATTAATTGAAGATTAAAGGGCCATATTGTTATAGCATTAAGGCACTCTAGGGCATGTTTTATTAGTCCATTAATACACTCTTTGGGTGGCTAAAAGCACTCAGTTACACAATGCACCCAAATTGTACATTAATTGACCAATAAACCACGCTCTGTTGTGTTTCAGTACTATGATACTCCTATAAATGTAATGAGCACATTTTTGTTTACAAAGTAATCCTTGATAATACCAGTCCCTACAGCAAAACTGTCCTCCATTAAACAGAACGATAGCCAAAAGCACTATGTGTATTTAGAAAGGTTGCCCCTTTTCTTTGTGAGGGCAAAGATGGTTAGAATTTTTGCTTTTTTGTGTGTGTTTTCTGTACAAAGGCAAGGATAGCCCAATCCATTCACTCACAGGGGACGAACACATCCACAAAGAGAGAAAGATAAAAACCCTTAGGCTAGGGACACACATTTGAAAAGCCAGAGCCTGAACTGATTCAACCTTTGCAGGTTAGTCTAACCTGTCTGGGTCGAACAGATCTGCAACTGTACAGACATTCCCTCTGGACTGAGGAAATGGAGCACATTCCTGCAGTTTCTCAAGCCAGGAGCCAGGGCTCTAGAGAAAGCCCTTGGCTGCAAGAAAGCTGTGGGGGGGAGAGGGGCATGGCCAGCCTGAGAAGTAGCTTTGGGGCAGCAACCCCTGTCAAGGTTTCCAGAGCGTGTGCTGCATCCCAGTGGGGGGGGAGGGGAAGCTGCACTGCAGGGTGGGGAAAGCTGCTGCAAACTGTGGTGGCAGCAGCAGGGGGGGATGTGGGGCTTATCCCTTCCAAGCCCTGGTGCTGCCATGCACAGTCCGTTGGAGTTCTGCTTGCCCCATAGCATGGCTCCACTACTGGGAAGGGGCTCATGTTCCCTGACACCATGACAAGGACTGCTGCCCCCATCAAGAGCCCTGCCCCCTCACTGCTATAGTGGCAGGATAGGGGCATGGACAGATGCCAGCCAGCCAGCAGGACCCCTTAGGAAGGGGGCAGGGCAGGGGGTTATTCCCCCTCCCTCTGGTGTCCAGTGCGGGGCGCAGGTGGGAGGTTGTTCTGCTGCTTGCCTCAAGCAGACAGTGAGCAGCAGCGGTGGTGTTCAGGGAGGGCAAACCTGGCTGTGGTCCCCTGGGAACAGTATGCATAGGGTGGGGAATAATTCCCCTCCATGCCCCTTCTGTCTCAGGGGCCATGCTGGCCTGCCTCTGGCATTGCCCAGCCCCACCACTGCAGCAGTGAGCGGGGACTGCCTGGTGGACCTGGCTTGGGTCCCTGTTGGTGGGGACAAAGAGGGGAAAATTAAACCCCTCTCTGGCCAATTCAGCCAAGGCTACTGTCAGGGCTGGCTATGCCCCACCACTAGAATAGTCAGCATGGATAAGTGCAGATCCATGCTGGTGAGACAGTGGAGGGAGGGGCAGAATAAACTTTTTCTCTGCTCCCTTCTGGAGCCAGTGTCTGGCCAGAACCTCACGCCTGCCTGTCCCTGCTCTGGCTGGGGAGCAGAGGGGTGGGACCAGCCCTGCTCCACTGGAGCAGAGAGCCCAGCCCAGAGAGCATGCTGAGATGCTGGGGGACTCTGGTTTAACTTAAAGTGGGAAGGGTTCTGGGACAGACATTGCATAAACCAGTTTGAGCTCAATCGGTTAAGTCTGATGCTTCATTCAGCCAGATTTATCTCAAACCAGTTTTGGCCATTTTGAAACTGGTTTATGTGTACTGAATATCTGTTCTGTTACAGGTTCAAACCAATTTCTGATCTCTTAAACCAGTTTATGTGTAATGTCTGTCCCTAGCCTCAGTCTTAGACACCCCACCATGCTGCCCCATTGAACAAACTACACTACCATATGGAATGGTTATCCCTGTGTACTTGGTCTATGAGGAATTTTGTCTTCCAGAAGCATGATCATTTTTCAGGTTCCCTACATAGTGGTGAAGCTCCTCATGGGCTATCACTTAGAAATGTGTCACTATGTAGCTGGGTATCAGCATGTTCAGAAAGCATTATCGATTTTCCTCACAATTCAGTGAAGTACATGATTGCTACTCAAAGCATGGAGTTACCTAAAATTGTTATACTTGCACTTGTATTCCTTGCATTTGTTAAAGTACACGACTAAATTTACAGATGTGGGTGAAACCAGAAAGTGATAAATGATACTATACCCTATGCTTAGAAAACTCTTGGGTGGGTATACATTAATATATGTACAAATCAGGTAACTACATGAAAATAGTAGCTAAGAAGACAATCACGGAATATGAGCACAGTAAATAAACTCTTATATGTGTAAATATTAGGGGAGGAAGAATAGAACTAGGAAAGGTAATGTAGAAAGGGAAAAAGGAGTCAGTTTTGAAGGAAAGAGGGCAGAAGGTCTACTTCACAAACTCCACTGAAAGGTCTAGAACAGAGCCCAGGAACCATAAATCTCACTTGTCTCTTCCAGCATCCACCTCTGTTGGGTTGTCTGCATAAAGAATGTGAGAAATTTTTACTATCAATTTCTGTTTTGCTCAGGCTGCAAAAATGTTTGCAATGTATTCCGCACAATAGTGACCTGCATAAGTAGCAATATAATGTCACATGATGAATTTCTTCCTTTTTTTGAACCTAGGGACTAACTCAATAACAGACCACGTATACAAGAAGACCGAATTAGTGTTGGCCAGGCAACCTATATTCTGGCATTTCTTAGTAACGAACTAAGGGGCTGGTTTTGAAACCTTAACTTTCTTTTAACATAGGATTTGTGGATAAGGGTAATTTCGTATATGCTTTAGCATTACAAAAGCTATAACATCATAGCACTAAAGGCTTTCTGTAATAGCTCCATTTTACATATTACTATTAAAGATTATTAGCCATCTGTTGCAATAATTTAAAAAAGAAAAAAAGTTAAAACAGTTCAAGGTAAATATTGTTCGTTTACTTGTGTGATGAACTCAGACAGTAGATCAGCCTCTGGTTCTAGGACACAGAATGTTATGATCTAACCATAAATTTTATCATAGCTATAAAGAAGTTGCAGGTTAAGAGATGCCACAGACTTACTGTGATTTGTGTCACTGCTTTGTGCTATAGATCATTGCCACAGGACTCATATTCCAAACCATTTCCAAAGTCATAGGAATGCAGAAGCATATGTCCTAATGCATTATTTAAAAGTATCTGGAAAGGAATGATTTTTCCCCTTTTATTTTATCAAGGGGCCCCCACTAACACAGTGCATCAAACTACAATAAATCCTGTATGTAGTGTTGCTCTGCCCCATAGATCCCATTTCTATACCACTGAAATCAAATTAATGATTTCAGTGATGCAGGTAAATATTAGAGGCTGAAGAATCTACGTTTTTCTATTTACATGTGAATCCTTTCTGTTAATTATAACCTAATAAGTCAGAAGCACAGCTATGGAAATCTATTGATATGAGGCTTTACTTTACTGAATATATCTTATACTGGGCTCCTTAAAAACACTAATCGTAGATACCAGCCAAAATGTTAAAAAGTTGCCAATTTTAAATGAAAATGTTTAGTTGAAACTTGGTGTAGAGTTGGAATGATGTTGTTATAAAATACATGAGAAGCAAGGATTTGGAGGGCAAACTCTTTTATTGGATCAACTACATAGTTGGGACAGGGCTTAGATAAGGTTTTGGGCACAGGGGGTGCGTCTACACGAGATGCTAACTGCACAGTAGCTTAATTGTACTGTGTATTAGCCTGCAGGGCAAAAACCATGCTAATACGGTAATGTGCAGTAGTATTTGGCTACTGTGCAGTTAGTGTCACTAGAAAACCATGTGCCAGCTCTACTGCACAATAGCACCAGTTACTGCACATTGATTTAGTACTTGGTTATACAAGTACTAAACTTAATGTGTAGCAAGACCCCCCAGTTTTTCTTTTCTTTTTTTTTTAAATGCATTCCCTCCCCTTCCCTAACCGTTTCTAACTTTCTTTCTGACCTCTCTATCCCTTATAAGTAGTTATTAGTAGTATTAGGTAAGCTAAGTTCTATATATGACAAGGCCCCTTTTTTATATTGTAAATAGTGTTTTGCTAGATTTGTATTGATTTTTACTGTTGTATATTGTATTAATATCATTTTCGTATTGATTTTTATTATTTCAGATGGATATTGTATGGTTTAGGTCTGTGTTTGTAAGTGAACCAAGGTAATGTCAAGTTTCCATTTTGTATGTCAAGCTTCCATGTTTTGTTCTCTGCCCGGGCATCCCTGTGTTGTAACTGTGTGACTCATGTACCCCTCCCATGTAAATTGGTTCCCGCATGAATGGGAGTGATGGGAAATGATTGAAATACAATGGTAGCAGGCCTCTACTGAATGGCCTGTAACGACCAGGCCATCACCTCACATTGATTCATCCAGGAACCACGGACCTCACCTAGGAACAGAGACAAGAACCCAGCATTTGAAAGACAAAAGACCCTGCAGAACCAGCAACTCTACCATTGTACCCCACCATGTGTACTCCAGGTAGGGATGTACAGACACCCAAAACTGCACATCCCTACCTGGAGCACCCATGTTCAGTACACCAGGGGATGACCCTTGCCTGGGCATGCCTCTTGTCACTAGGGTCACACAAGGCCTGTCCCTATAAAAAGGGGCAGTGAAGATAGACCCAGTGGGAACACCATTTCTATCTGAACCAGACCAGCTCCATGTCATGCTGCCTGTCCACCCCAGAGGCCCTGCCAGCGACCCCCTCTGGACAACACTGAACTGAAGGAGACCCCAACTGGCCATCAAGGACTAACTTTCAGCCTGGGATAGGTAGATATCACCTACACATTTCCTTCTCCAATTTGGACTCTCTCTCTCCTCCCAAACTTCAGCCCTTGTGTCACTATCTCCCCTATTCAATAAAACAACTATCATTTGTAACCCCCAAGTTGGGTTGTATTTTACTGAGCCCCGGTTCCTTCCCCATCTTAAATTCCAGTCTCTGTCTCTGTCTCTCAGCTTGCCCCCACTTTTCCGTGCCACCTCTCAGCTCCTCTCTGTCCCTTCTCTGTTCCCCTGCTGCAGCCTCTTGGCCCCATTGCTTTCTGCCATCTCTCAGCCCCACTTCCACTGCTTTTTGCCTCCTCTCTGTACCTTCTCTGTTCCCCTGCTGCAGTCTCCTGGCCCTGTTACTTTCTGCCATCTCTCAGCCCCATTCCTGCCATCCTCCACCTTCTTCCCACATCTTTCCACAGCCCTTCCCACCATTCTGCCACTTTTAGGCTCTCAGCCCCACTCATTTCTGCCTCCTGCTGCCTCTCCCCACTCCCTCTCTCTCTCTCTCTGCCTTCTGTTCACAACCTTTCCTGCCCTGCTCCCTCTGTGTTTTCCAGCTTTCCCCCACACCCTCTCCAGCCACCCCTTCTCCCCCACACAGTCCTCTGGCCTGCCACCAACTTACCCGCCCCACACGTTTCCCAGCAGCCAGAGCCCTTCTCCAGCTCCTGGCACTGGCAGCCCCTCCCCCTGTAGCTTCCTGAGCTCCCTGGCAGTCCCTCTCCAGCATCCCTGGTTCCTGGAGCCGGCCCCCAGTTTCCTTCACACCCTCTCTAGCTCCCCTGCACTCTCTGTCCCAGTTTCACTCTCCTTGCTTACCTTTCAGCTCCCCTGTAGCTCCGACTTTGGTCCCAGCCTCTGTGCCAGCTTCTCTCTGGCATCACTCCCCTGTTCTGCTGCTTTGGGCATTGTCCTTTAATCAATTAAGGTAAATTAACCTAAAGTAACCCCCAAGCCTCAGTTCTTTAGCCCAGCTTTCTCTAGTCTACCGGTTCTAATCCCGGTCCTGGTAACTTTCACTCCCTAAACTTCCATTTTCTTACCTTAACCTTTCCCCAGGTATCCCAAGTACACCAAGCACATACATACATATATACTCATCACAACACCCAAGTTAGGAACTCACCTGTTTGTACGTGTAGGTGAGTGGTATGTATGTGAACTGATATACATATATGTCACTGTATGCATGATATACGAATTTGTGATCTGTGTGTGTATTAGGTGTGCAGTTATTGATAATTGATTCTGGTCTATTTTTTGGTCTGTATAATGTGTGTAGGTGTTGGAACTGGTGACAGGTGTGCATATGCCTAGGCTGGTAATTGACTGCGTGTGTGTATGCACCTAATTGATTTCTATGTTTATGTATGTGCAATTGTACACTGCACCCTCCTGTCTAGCAGCACAATTTTGAGATCCTGGGAGTTGGCCTGACCCCACAGGGCAACAAATGTGCCATAACTATGGTGCATTAATGAATGTGTAGATGCACCCAAGGTACCCTTCATCAGATCAGGACCTGAGTAAACCACCTGAACCTCTGGTATACCTTAAATGAACTATTTGTCAGACGTGGTTGTTTTCATTGTATGCTTCTCTTTATCAGCAAGTACATTTCAAACACATTTCTAGAGTATGGGGTTTCACATTTCATTCTAGCTTGGCCTACAGCCATCCTATCTTGTACTAGATAAGTGGGCTCACACCAGGAAAGTATTTAAATGAGGGGGGGAAAAATCCCTGGAACAATCAGGTTCTGTCAGAAAATGGGGTTGGTGACTCAGTGGTAGCACTGTTTTTTGTAAGCTGGTAATAAACTGTCCCCACTGTATAAGCATGGGGAGGCACTCTGTTCCTGGGAGTGTCATGTTTCAGATAACATCCACCCACTTGTGTTCGCTAAATGCTCTCAAGGAAGATTTTTCTTCAAAGCGTTAACCACAGTTTCTTGGACAAAGTTCCAGCTGGGGAAATTACATTCTTCTTCACTTCAACCTTAAACTCCCTTTGCAGTTTAAAATGGTTGGAGAGGTTTTCATTACCTGTCTTCAGTGTTGTGTTGTGTGCTGTAATGTAAATAATGTTTCTATTTCAGCTTGAAGGCAGCTTTCAGTGGTAAGATGAAATGATCTTATTGTAAAGCAGTTTGTGATCCCCTGGATTGACAGGTGAAAACTAAGTACACAACTGTTGTATATGTGTTTCTTTTTAAACAAAAAAGCCAGGCCTTTTTGATACATGCAAAAACAATTTTAGGCCTAAGACATGTTTACCACAATTTGGGTAAACTTTTGCATCCATCCACATGCCTGTATCTATTTAAACAAGAGCTCTGCAAAATCAAGAAAAAAAATTCTTAAATTCATTAAAACTCAATGTTGTCTATAGCTGGATTAACTCTTATTGAAGCTGATGACAATGAGACAGGGTTATGTTTCTTACTAGCAGTAGTTTCCTGAAGTTACTATCTACTTGATATAGAAACTCTTCCTATTGAACTGCCTAGCAAAGTTAAGTTTTAACTTTACAGGAAGTCTGTGGTGGTCACTCAGCTTTTTAGGAGCCTCCTAAAGGTCCACATCTAAGGATTTTCTTGTGGTCCAGTTGAATCCACTTGACATCTTCAATGTGGGAGTGACATTTTTATGGTTAAAACGTTTAAACAAACAGTCAGTGGGAAAATTCTCTGTTAATGTAAACCAATGCAGAGCCATTTACCTCAAGGTGAAATCTCTTTCCAGTCTGCCCTCTCTACATCTATATTAAGTTAATGTGCTGACACTTCTCTAAAATTTGGAATGGTGTTTGCACCCCATTAATTGGAGATTTTTATTCGGCAAAGCAAGGCTCTTGGCTCTGTTCTACCCAAGGGAATGTTTATTAAACCTTGAGTCAGAGGTTCTTAAACATAATGGTCCTTGGAAATGTTTTAGTAATAGAATCAGCCAGTTTCCACAGCTTCTTTTAAAGATCAATGGAAAATTTTGCAGAATCGTATGGTGTTTTTTATTTCTTTAAGGAGAAAGGGGTGAGACAAGCCTTCAGCAAGATGTAAGCAATACTGCTGGCTGTCTTTGCAGGTGCAGCCAGAGATCCAGAAAATTCTTTGCTATGGGATCACTTGTGTCCTGACAATTTAAATTACAATGTAGTTGAAATAAACAGAACATCAGATGAATCTGCAGTGCTATGCAGGAGGAACATGGTGAATTTTAATGCTATATAAAACTGTCATTTACAGCAGTGGAGTTAAGATTTCACCCAACTACTCAATCTTTAACCCATTAAAAAAATAATCACACCCATAATTTTAAAAAAGCATTATCCATTTGGCAGCCTGCAGGCCGCATGTGGCCCCTGAGGGGTTAGCCAGGCTACAATCCCCCCTCCCCCCTGTTACAATTTCCCCAGTGTCCAAGAGATGGTTGGAGTGTCCAGGCTGCACACACAGTAAAGCAGTACACACAGTATATAATGGGGGGGGGGCAGGTTGCCTGTGTGGTTTGGAGGAAAAGGTGGGTTGGGGGTAGGTGGAAGGAGCCAGGCTGCATTCACTGTGTGTGTAGCAGGGGGAAATGCTGGGCAGCCTATGGGAGGGAGCTGGGAGGGAGACACCTAGGTCTGTGGCATGAATGCCATGTGGCCTGCAGCTGCCCAAAAGTTGGACAGCCTTATTTTCAATGATGTTTCACAGCTTACATGAGCAGAAAACTCAGAAATCATGTGTAGTTTCTTCCAGTTATGGATCCGGATACCCACACAGGGCATAGCCTTTAATGGCTACACAACAGGAAAAAAAACTGCATCAAGCTGTCCTCTACCAGACCTACCACTGCTTACTTTCTCAAACTATATTACTTCAGTGACTTTAAGGAAGGAAATTACATTTACAGAATTACATTTCTTCCATATCTTTTTAAAACCCAAGTATTGATTAAAAATCTTTCAAATATAGCTCTCATGGATTTCATACAAAGTACTGTTAATATTACTGTCAGCTTTTTTCATGAACAAGCATGTTCTGATCATGGCCACATTTAAAAGAATGTTATTTATAGCTGTAAATGTGTATTTGTTTTTCCAAAGTTTCTAATGGACAGCTATGATTTAGAGTAATTTTTCCAGCCATCTAGTTTTGAGAGACACTTTTTTTTAAAAGCTTGCTTACTTTCCTGTCTTGTCTCTTTAAATTATCTACAGTGGAAGACATGATGTATTTGTTTTTGTGGTTCTGCATTTTGTTAGTTTTAGTCACATACTGTCCCTTCCTCCTAGAGCAGTTTCACTTTCCCTTGGTTTAAGTCCTCACTTATATTCTTCATGTTTAACATCCTTATTTCTCAAACCTTTTTGGAAATTCATCAATTTGGTTTCCCCAAATTCTTTCTAATATTCTTTCCTGTCTTCTGGTGTTTAAAGTTTTGATTTTATTCTTTGGACCACGACACTGATGCTTCCATTTGGCTTCTAGTAACTTCTTCACAGTATCAGTTTTGTAATGTTTCCCTTAGCATCAAAGTATTCAAGAGGCATTGGTCATAAACTTAGAAAGATCTCTTTTTCTCTATTAGCTGTACTTCTAGACCTCAGCAGTTCTGAATGGGTGTGTGTTCATTTGGCTTCCTGTATTTCAATGTCAGCTTCTCATTTTACTACTTCTGGACCAATCCATACTTATTTTTTCTGTGCGTCTCCCTTTTTCACACAGATTGGCTTTTGAATATTGGATTTGAATTTTGTCCTCTGTGATACATAGTGTGCCATGGTGACAGTCTCTTTCAACCTACCACCAACTCTTTTTCCAAGTGTTTTGAAATATAGTGTCATTTGGTGAATAATATTTAGCCTGACACCTCACGTGTTTTTGCATGCATACAAGTTGTACATTTTTTTCCTACCCTGATAACTGCAATGTCCAGAGCAAGTTTAAATGCTCACATCAGAAATGGTTACCACACATTACTTTTTGCCATCTTTTGCCCTGAGCAGAAATGACTATAGGCATTCAACAATTTCAAAACTAGAAGATTTTGCTTTTAATTTTTTGAGGGGAGGGTTGGAGGGTGGACAACAGGACATCTTGGATATAGTATGGTTTGAAATATAAAAGCAGCACTTAATTAGCTTAATTTAAAATCAAAATTACTCACAAGCTTAAAATGAAGTGTTTTATTAGGAAGGACCCTAAGGATGCATTCTGACAAGCACATGTGGTTTTTGCAGAGCAGCAGGGGTTTTTTGACACTGGGAGATTCTGGTGTCTTAAAACATGCTGCTGAAAAAAAAGCAGCGTGGTGCATGAGGCAACAGGGTGCACCACCAGAAATGGATCCTGGTCAGCCAGTCATGCTCTGGTTGCTGGCCAGGCTCTGAGCAGGCAGCTTGATGCTGCTGCTGCTCCAGGAGGCCCTCAGGATAAGGCTACTGGGGCCAGTACAGGCACTGGCCTCAGCTTCCCCTACCCCACCCAGATCAGTTTTCCACACACTGGAGTGCACGTGCAGGGGCTGCTGCTTTGTCCTGTGGGAAACACTATTTGTCATGCATTTCCCATGGGACAAATACGTGCTGTTGCTATTTGTCTCATAGGAAATGCATGCCCCTGCATATACATGCTCATCATGATGCACCCTATGTGTATACTTACGGTCCTTCTTGGTACTGGATTTTTACACATCCTTTCTGGCCCTTCCTCCACCCCCTTTCTTAGCACTTCACCACTAGCTGAGGTCCACTGAAGTGCCCTGTAGATTCAAATCCAAAACACATAAATACCAAGATGAATGGTCTCAGTATCAGAGCTAGCCCTCCATGTCTTAACAGTGGTCTCAAACTTTAGGAAACTGCTGCTGTAACAGCCTGTGCACCAGACATCTGTCCTGGAAAGCCTGTTCTTATATGATACAACAATAGGCATTAAAGAAGGCATTACTAAAAGTTCAAGTCAAAGTAGTTTGTAACTACAGTATTTCAATTTGCTACATTTGTGCTACATCTCCCAAATTTGAGAGCATTGACCTGATTTCATGTTCTCTTATTTTAAAGATACATTATGTTAAAAGAGACTTTCATATATCTTTCAGCAATACAACTTATTTGTTTTACTATGCATAACGAGGACCTTATATGGCCATAAAGGACATTTTTCAAATATAGTAAAACGTAATTCAGATAAAGGATGGATGAGGTGCTAGAGAAAGAGCATATATGTCTGGTTAGGCTAATGATAGGTGCTATATGTAAGGAGTCTATCAGAAGTAATTATCTGTGCATTACACACTGGCTTGCATTATCTGACATGACTTCAAGAGAAACTGTTTTTTAATGGCCTGTGTTCCAGAAGGCAGGGTTACATTTAAGAATTCAAACTTAATTTGGGGATTTTTTTTAGTAGGTTAATGCAATGCTAATACTGAGAAACTGAACACTAATTTATTTTGTTCCTATTTCTGGTATGGGTAAAAGCAAGTTATAGTGGTGCTCAGTGGAAAACATGTTTCATCACCTGAACAATATTTACTTCCCTCCATGTGGTTTGTACCTTCCCTTAATCTGGAGTCTGCCTGAATAGTGCATTATAATTATGGCCCAGAAGCATGGCAACTTTGTCCTCACCATCTGTACTGAAAAATATAGTGAGACCAAAATGAAGACCAGATGTTGCACCAGTGTGTATTTAGAACTTTGTAAAGGTGAGTATAAAATTATATATATCTACATATCTATATATAAATATAGATATAGACATATCCATATATAAATATCTATATTTATATCTATAGCTATCTATATATAATTAATATATAATGTATAACATTTTTTTAAGTCCAAAAAGAGTGGACAGTTGAATACCTAGCGTCAACAACAATTAATTATGCTTTATTGAAGGTCCTAAAAAACCCCAACATATTTTTGCTGGTTCCTTTACTGAAATGTATGAAATAGCTGTTACTGCCCATTATTTCCCCGTTTTCTGCGTGAGGTCCTTGTGGTCCCCCATGACCTGGGTCTTCCTCTCACTCTCAGTTTCTCCACTTAACTTGCATGCTGTGCTTTGAGATTAAACCAATGAGAGGACTCCATGGGGGAAGAGGGCCTTGCTAACCAGGTGTAGTACCTCTCATGACCAATTCCTCAGAGTCTCCTCTAGTCTGCAGTCAGGAGACAGCTTCCACAGTTTTTCCTTGCAAGTTAACTTGTAGCCAAGTCTTACAGTTCATCTTTAAAATGAATGTCTTTTTATAAACAGATCAAAAAATAATCACTGGGCTCTGATGAGAGACAGAAAAGAGGGCCTTAAATTTAAGGAACTGATCCATAATATAAGCAACCCTAGTTCAATGAAACAAATCACTTAATTTTCATGTGCTTCAGTTACTGATCCTAAGCAGAGTAACTTGCTTACTACCAGGGATAAATTCACTGATTATTTTAAATGTTCCTATGCTACACTAGTAGGGGCTGCACAATACCCCTGTGGAAGCATAGAAAAAATGGACCAATCAGTAAGGCAATATCCTGGCATTGAGAAAACCTGAATTTGAGTCACTGTTCTTTCCCCACTATCCCCTGATATATCATGGATAAATCACAAAGGACCAGATTTTAAAAGTATTTATGCATTGATTCTGTCAGTTGCGCAAAGTCTATGTAATGTAAGTCCTCCTTCAAAAAGTGACCGAAGCACTTAAGGAATCTAAGTCTCATTGAAAGCCACAGGGCTCAAGTCATTAATGAGAATGTGAGTTTGCCATCTTGGTCACTTAGACCTTGCAGCACTCAGTAAAACAATGCAAAGCTAGCTTTACAAAGTTGTCATTTAGACTGCTATCCCTCAATTCCCTGTCTGTTAAATAATAATCAGCAGCACATCTGCTCCTTGAACAGCCAAAGTAGGAATGGATATGCTAAGAACTAGTAGGGTATAAAATGTAATAACAGGGACCATATTAGTACCAAAGAACTATAGCCATGCAACAGTAAATGTACCCAAGCTTGTCTAATCTCAGAAACAGAAGTGTTTCAGGACTGACCAGTACTTGTAGAAGAGACTACTAAGAATCTGAAAGCCAAGTGGTCATTCCTAAGCCCTGGAAAACTATTATACCACAGTAAGTGGCAAAGTGAAAAGATGGCCCTCACTTGGCTGCTGAATGATGAAAAGGAATAAATGATTCTGTAATTAATAGGGAAAG
>NW_005842423.1:584263-596710 GCF_000455745.1 Alligator sinensis
CAGAACTTTTGATCGTATGTATTTTGTAATAGGCCACCAAAGCAGCAATGTCAAAACATAGACATCATCTATATTTTGAATGTGGGAAACAATACATTTTATTGTAAACTGTATATTTTATTGTATAATCTAGTAGTTCATATTCAGATGAACATGAATTAGGGTATTTACTTTTGGCACAGAAAAATTAACCAAAATTACAGTAATTTAACTTAAAACTATCTAGATTCTTGATGCTGGAAAACCTTTTAGAACTTTCAGTCTCATACATGAGACTCAGATACATTAATTTCATGGTTGACACAACATTTCATGGGCCTGGTGATTTTATAATAACCCTGATTTATGTTAGGTTACAGTCACATCAAACAACAAAATGAAGTAGTGAAAATATTTTCAATGCCGCAAGAAAGATTTTTGTTTAAGATGTAACTATACACAATCTGGCTGGTTCTTTGTGTAACATTAAATTTAATTAAGCTGATAACTATCAGAACTAATTTTTTGTTCTTTAAAAAGTTGAATTCTAACCTACTGGCCAAAAGTCTATTATTACTTTCCATAGAAAGTGTCATCATTAAGAGTTTATTTTGGCTGACATACTGGCTGACTGTGGCAAACAAGAATGCCCCAAATGTAAGGAGAAAATAAGTCAGTTTGGGTTTTCCATTTACTATGCAGGTTTTTTTGAACCCTGATTTAATTCACCTACCTAAGACATGTGACTGAGGTTTGAGTCCTTGACCAGAATCAAGCAGTGGAGAGACTTGGACCTTGATTTTCCAGATGTACTCTCCCACCACTAGGTTACTGACTCCTTGGGTTGTTAGTGTGGATATCTCTATCTAAGCAGAAATTCTTTCCTGGACTGAAGAGAACTTTCCTATTAAAATGGGCATATATGATCGGAACAAAACTTGCAATTCCAACAAATCAACATTTTGTAACAAAAATTTTTAATTGAAAAATCCCCAATTGTAGTCATACAGCAAAACACCACCACATGCAAAATGTCTGTGATCCAGATAAAAGATAATATTCTCCTGTTAGTAAATTTGAGCCAAGATAAATGATAATTTAAGAATAAACAAGAAGAAGGGAATGAAAACTTACTATAAGGAAGAACCCACTACAGGTTGGGTTTCCATAGTGAAGCTGCAATAGAATTTGGGAGCATATCAGATGATTCCAGTTTGCTTCATTTTCCTTCCCTCCAACATTGTTCCCAGTGCTGTAGACCATTGATTTGCTTCTTACCACGCAGCACGGGGACTAAGCCAAGCTAATTATAACTGTTACATCTTAGTCTCTCAAAATCATCTGACTTCAGTCACAGGAGTTAGTATCTTTCTACCTCTAAGTCCCACACACACAAACCTTGGTTACTGAGCATTGCAGTGACTTTTTTTCCTTTTTTTTAAATCATGATTCTAGAAAAAAACAAAAAACAAGAAACAGGGGTTACCATCATTTAAAGAACACAAAGCTCATTTGGCATGGGATCATAACCAAAGTGGAAAACAGTTCTCTGATTTCCAGTAAAACAAGTAGGATTAGCTAAAGTACCCAGCTTTCCTGATGGATCACTAGCATCTTTGACATTTAGAGATATACACACTAGGGTAATCCAGGCATGTTAATTATAACATGTTCAAAGCAATATCTTATTTATTTAAGCAGTGCACACTTTGCAAAAATGTAATATAGCACACTACAACCCTATATCTGTCCTGGTATTTATCTGGCTCCCTCAGACCACCTATAATACCTACTTACTAAACACATTGGGTACATCTATACCTACAATCAACATGTAGCAATAAACTTTGGCACAGTTTGTGCCAGAGTTTATTGATCCTGGGTGCAGTATTTGCATGTGCGCCCAGGACCACAGCACGTTTTGCTCAGGTGGAGCAGCCTTGGGCTGGCAGAGAGCCGGGGGAGTCAGCCTGCCAGCTCAGGGCTTCTCCGCCCCAGTTCAATATGCTTCAGAGGGGTTGGAGGGGCATGAGGGTGCTACAATGCAGGGCGAGGCACCAGGCAGCTCCCGCACTGTAGCACCCTCATGCCCCAATGAGCTCTGGTCACTATCTACATGTGCATTTCAGTACACACAACTACTTTGCTGTAGGATAGTACTTATCCTGGACAGTACTATCATACAGCAGAGTTCATTAATCGACTGTGCCCTAATAGGGGCACATGTAGGTGATGCTTTACTATGGAGTTAATTAGTCATCTCCGCAGTAAAGTGCACGTGTAGATGCACTTATTGAGAAGCAGGCAAAATCTCACTAGATTAAACTTCAGAATGATTCCCTGCCTCTCCCCTGCCTCCTGCCCCAACTTCTTCAGTCTAAAATGATCTAACTTAGGTGCTAGGGGGCTGATGAATAGTTCAGGGACAAGAATCAAAGAGGACAGCTTAATAACACCTTATTCTTTTGATCTTAAGAGAATGCATCTTTGTCCACAGATGATTTTCAATGGTATGGTTCAACTATCCCTGACCTTTGAAGTCACATGCCTTGGCACAACTACATCCTGCAAAGGAACAAGTACTATTGGTGCATTAATCACAGGGCTTGACACAGTGCTGGGTTTCACCAGAAAGAGACTGTAAAAAGTGCCGGAATTGAGATCACAATATTGATAAATTAAATGTGTTGCATTATTTAATGTGATGGTTTTACAGAATGTGACAATGCAGATTAAAAAAAACAAAACTCCTTAGATAAAACGCAAGCTATACTTCTAAAACAAGACAATATATGTATAGATTTTAGCTAGAGCCTTGCATTAGAACAAATTGCACTATTTCCTATCTTTGAAAATAAGGGGAAAGTATGGGTTGCCTCTTGTTAATCAAGGGTGATTTATATTTGCTATGTTTTACTATCAAGACACTCATTGATAACAGATTTTATTTAAAGTATCATTTTCCATTACTTCAATGCCTTCAACATTTTTCTTTAGAGTTAATTAGAATCAGTTTGGTATTTGGGTAAATCAGCATATATGCAAAGCTTACTGAATGCAAATATTTAATTCTATCTACTTTTCCATTGATTTTTCATGTAAATAATGCTGCATATTTTGCATATCTTGTGCTCTTTTATTCAGTTTTCATTGGTACTTCACACTAAATTTCAGTTCCTTTTGAAACTATTTCATATTCAGCATATCATCTGGCATTAAAGGTTATGGTTTTGTTTTGTTTTCATTTAAATATTAAAGCAGTTAAGAAAAAATATACTATCTGATGGTTTTTCTAGTTTTCTCCAGTCCACATGGTTGTAAAGATTAGTATTCCTGTTAAAGCATTCATAGTTCCAAGTGGATAGCCCTCTTGATTAAGTCCAAGGAAAAGTTTTCAGTGAAGTCTCTTCACTTGTCTACTTCTATTATACCCTGCTAGCATTAAACTGTCACACAACAGTAATACAAGACAAAGATACGCAATATTTTACAGTCCTTTTTCTGATGCCCGATATATATTCTTCCCATTATTCCAACATTATTTACTCTAAAATGGAATGGATATTTAGGTGGTAAAAATCTCCCCATGTTCACATCACACATCTGAGGATGATTTACTAATGCAGAGCCTAATCCAAAACCACTGACTTTAGCAGGCTTTGTTTCAAGTTAATGGCTGGGGGGGGGGGGGGGGGGGAGATGAGGTGCTACCTGACCTGATTTGACTACATTTAAAATTTTCTGTTTCTGTTTATTTCTATTTTGGCAAAACCATGTATACATTTGACTGTATTCCAATTTGTTCAAAATGTACAATTTCAACTTATCATATACCCGCTATTTCTAATGATCTGCTTAGTGCCTATCTGTTTGTGAAAGGTTTAATATACATTACAGTGAGTGCTACTTCGGTCAGATTACTCCTGCTCATTTATGGTGTTGTCATAATGCAGACATAGCTAAGGAAGTATATGGGGAAGAGAAAAGCAAACCAAAAGAAGAAAAGCACTTTCAAATACTTGTTCTATAGAAAAAAACACATGACTGGTCACCAACAATAAAAAAGCTCTCTCTTTTCTCCATTTTCTTTTTAAAATATAAACATTCAACATCCATTATTTTAAAACGATTATTCCCAATGGACATTAAAGAAAATCGTGTTGCTACGGATGGGATAAACTTTCAGATGCCTACATAAACTTACATAAAACCATTCTCTGGTGAAGAAATCATTGAAAAAATTTCTGAAAAACAAGTTGTTTAGGGGCACATATTTCCAACATTCCTTAATATCAAACAGAAGAAAACAGAATGAGCCATATTCTGTTTAGGTACAACACAAGTAATTTAGTAACTCCTCTTGCATCACTATCTGAAGCCAGGAACATATTATAACTTGTGGCCTAAAATATTTTCTGTCTCAAAATAATTCTATTTTTGTGGAATTATACTTACATTTTACCAAAAGGGGTTGATATTAGATGCAGAAGGATTCCAATTCTAAGGATTTTGACTTCAGTGATTAATGGGTATTTATTATTATCTTGGTCATGGAAACATAATGGAAGACTAACTGAGAAATGTTCACTTATTTAGGAAAATGATCTTTTATTATGGTAAATGGGGGCAAAGAAAAATCACTGACAGATTCCTATAGTCTCTCTGCATTGGGAATTAAGAAAACCTTAATTAAAGTGTTTGGATAAATGTAAGCACTGCACTGCACTGGTCAATACTGAATGCTATATTTAAAAAAAACAAAATAGTAATAGCTGTTCCTGGGCTATGACAGGGCACTTAAAGAAAGAACTGATGTTTTCAGCTCTAACATGAAAGTCAACATTGAAGCTACTGCATAATGGGCCAGCATTGAGTGCCTGGGGCACAGAGTAGGATTATTCCATTTGTTATCAGTAGGAATTCAGCTCAAGAAACCAGTGCAGAGTATGTCACAGAAAAAAAAATATGTTGCGGGTCAAATTCATCCTTGGTGTTACTTCAGTTAGTTCAATGACTGACCTTGATTCATATACAGTAGATGAATGTAGCTGTGCATTTCTAAAATTAGACAGATTTTTATTAAAGGTTTGTTAAAAATACTTTCTTAAAGGTTTTAATGTTTCAAAGGTTTTCATGGAGGAAGAGGAGGGCAGACTCAATAAATGCAGGGGGGGGTTAAGCATAAGTGTCCCTTTCCAACTAGTTTAATTTAAACTGATGTAGATAAAGCAGCTCTTGCTACTAGGGTTGTGCAAGGCTTTGGGCCATGCTTCAGATTCAGGGCCGCTTCGGACACTTCGATGTTTGAAGCAGCATGCCCGGAGTGAAGCACTGGTTCATTCAGGCTGTCCAAAGTGGTTCAGAGCTTCCAAAGTGCTCCAGAAAAGTTTTGGATGCTTCAGACAAGCTTTGGAGGCCGAAAGTGAAAGTTAGAAGAGGGAGGGGGAACAGAAGAGGAAGTGGGGGGGAATGGAAGCAGCGGGGGAAGACTGACGTGTGTAGGTGGCTAGTGAGAAGGATTTCTCTCTGGCTGCCTTTCCAATGACAGTATCTGGGGGGGAGGGACCTAGAAACAGCATAAAAGCCTCTGTTTGGAGGCATGCTGTGCCTTTTGCAAGCTTGTACTCTCTCAGGAACTGTGTGAGAAAGGTACTGTAGCAGACGCAGGCATCTCAGCCTGGTTGCTTTACTCAGTAGGTGAACTTGCCTGCTCCTCTTTGTTGTTAGAAAGGATTGGGTAGGATTTAACTTAGCTTAGCATCTCTTAGTACTATTCAATTAATTTCTTTCAATGTATATTTGCTTTTTTTTTTTTTTTGCAAACTTTGAAAAAAGAAAGCTGTTTTCCCTGTCAGCGTGATCCATCACTGTGCAGGGAGGCACACAGATTGCATGCATGCACACACACACACACACAATATAAAGAAGAAAAATAAGATATTCATAGGAGAAAAAGACAGACAGACAGACAGAACACAATTTTTGCATAGCTCTTAACACTGAAGCAAACAATCAAAGAAGAGTCCAGTGCATGAATGCAACAGAGGGGATAAAACACAAAAGGAGTGACACACACACAGACATTTTGCAGCACAGGAAAGATTAATATGAAGCGTGCTGGAAAGGCAGGTGCCAGGTCTTCTGGCATGGGAGGGACAGGAGGTAGGGGGAGAGCTAGAGCTGCAAGCCCCACCCCCAAACACAGATGCATTCTCTTCCCAAGCAGTCATGACATCAGTGCTGCCAGTGGAAGCAAGGAGGTGGGAGCAGTTTCTGCACCTGATGTCCCTGCACCTGCACCACCTCCCCTCAATCCAGAAGTAGGCACCAGCAGTGGAATTACTGCCTCCTCCACCCTAATGTCATCTCTCAGCATGCGCCTCCCACTGCCAGAGGAGGAGCTGGAGCTGGAACTAGGGATGCTGAGCACGCTGGCTCAAGTAATTCTGGGGACTGAGGGGGAATCAGAGTTTGTGCTCCATACCCCTCAAATTTCCCCTAGACTCAGGTCTCCTCTGGAAAGCAGCACCTTGGAGGAGGCTGAGGTTGTGGAGGTAAGTGGTTTAGCTGAGGCAGCTCCTTCTGCTGTTGAGCCTCAGCCTGCTGAGAAGTGGGATAAGGCAGGATCCTCACCCTCAACCTAGAAGCAGGGGATTCATGTAGTGTGGGAGAATTTTGAGCTGGCAGATGATCCCAGGTTTGCCATCTGCCAGCACTGCCAAAGGCACATGAGCCGTGACAAGGATGTGAGACACTTTTCCACTACCGCGATGCTGCTGCATCTGAGGAGGCACCACCCCCTTGCCCTTCTTCCTGCTCAGCCTGGCACCAGGTCGAGCATGCTGAAAGGAAAGTCCCTCACTCACTCCAAAGCAGAGGCAGGGCACCTTGGACCAGTGGGGGAAAGATGGACTGAAACGGGGTCATGTTCCCAAGGTGCGCGATCACCCAGAGCATTGGGGAGATGCTTGCTCTGGATAGCCAGCCCTTCTCCCTAGTTAAGCAGCCAGGGTTCAGGTGGTTCATAGCACTTCTGGCCCCATCTTACAAAGTGCACACATGCACCACTTTTAGCAGGATGGTGGTGCCCTCCCTGTATGAGGCATGCAGGGAGTACATGAGGGAGGAGCTGTGCAAGGCAGGGCCACAGGTAGCCTTGCACTTCACCTCTGACATCTGGAACACCCAGGTTGGTGATCATGCCTACCTCTCTCTCAAAGGGTACTGGTACGATCAGTCAGGTCATCGGTGGGCTCTACTGCAAGCCGAGGTGCTGGATGAGTCACACACGGCAAGGGAGATCATGGGGGCCATGAACCGCATGGTGCAGGGGTGGCTCGTTGGGCAGGCTGAGCTCACCCATGGGTTCATGGTCACTGACAACAGGGCCAATATGGTGATGGCTGTCCGCGATGCCAACTTGGTTGGTATCTGCTGTGTGCTACACAGGCTGCAACTCATAGTGAGGGATGCCTTGGATGGGGACAGGTATGCTAGTGATGGTGCCACCACCAGTACTGCTACAAGCCAGCTGATTTTGAAATGCAGGAAGGTGGCAGGCTACTTCCACCGCAGCAACAGGGGGGGAAAGATGCTGCAGGAGAAACACACAAGGCTGAGCATCCCCTGCATAAAATCATGCAGGATGTGGAGACTTGATGAAACTCCACATATCCGAGTAGAGTACCATCTCCCAGATTTTGGTGGTCCTCAAGCCTTTCCTCAAGGCCACTGAGACCCTTAGCACTGGCAATGCCCTCCTCAGCCAGGTGATCCTCCTAATGAAGGAACTGGAGAACCAAAAGGAGAAGTTCCAGGGTATCAATGTTCCTGGCTGGGGCAGGCCCCTGTCCCCAGACATGAAGGCACTGGTGAGGAAGCTGAAGGAGGGCATCAGGAGACAACTGGATCCCTTGCGGTCCAGTACAGTCCACATGATAGTGGGCGTATGCAACCCAAGGGTGAAGGGGAGCATGTACACTGGCAGCACCAAAACCCTCGATCACTGGACACAAGTGCTGGTCAACGAAGTCAGGGAGGTCGAAGTGCAGAGGTGAGGGGATGTGGAAGAGGGAGATCCACTTTTCCATGCCAGCGCTTCCAGCACCAGCAGCAGTCAATCTCCTCCACACCAGCCACTGCCAATGTGGGCGATGGGGTCCAATGATGGGGTCCAAATGCACCGCACACCAGCCTCAGGCAGGTAGTGCCGAGGCTTCAGTGGCTACTTATCTCACTGAAGATGTAGAGCCACTGGACTGCGACCCCTTGGCCTACTGGGCAAGCCACAGCCAGATGTGGCAGAATCTGGCCACAGTTGCCTGGCAACACCTGTCCTGTCCACCAACTAGTGTTCCAAGTGAGAAGGTGTTCAGCATTGCTGGGGATGTTGTGACACCCCACCACACCTGCTTGGATCCTGCTTTGGTGGAGCAGCGGGTGTTCCTAAAGGTGAACCTCCTGCTGCTGGGGTTCCCCAAGCTCCACCTGCAGATGGACTGAGTGCCACCCTCTTCAATCCTTCTACACCAGTTTCCTTTTTTGAGTTTTTTAAAAGCTGAATAATGCCCCGCACGCAGCTGGAGGGGGCACTAACTGCATCACCAGCCAGCAGGGGAAGAACATGTCCCTGCTGAGCTCATTTCCCTGCCAGGACAAACTTGGAGGTATGGGATGGGGCTATGGAGAAGGAGGAGGCCCCAGGTCCTGGGCATGACCACTAAAACTGCACCCTGCCAGGGCAGGGAGGCCTGGTGGGACTGCTGGCAGTGCAGCAGACCCAGAAATGCCAGGACCAATGATCCCCCAGTGTAAGGCAGGTAGGAGGTGCCATAACCTCCAGCTAACGCATGCACACACAAAGTCCTAGCATATTAGTATAGACTTACTATATTAGGCTAAGTGCCTTCAATAGAAATTTCAGAGTGCCTCTTCATAAAATGGCAGACCCGTATACACAGGCTCCCAGCTTGCAGTTCACTGTACATGAAGCCCTGTTAAATCAATAGAAAAACTCATGTTTAAAATTAAGCGTGGGCCCTTATGCTAATTTCACTGGCTTTGACATTAAGTGTAGGAACTTACAAATATTAATAACAAATCCACTTCCATCCAGTCCCATTGAAGTCCAGGGTTACTCTGTGGATATCTTGCTTACCACTAAGAGGAAATACTTCAAAAGTCTGGCAAAAAACATTTATCAAGCTCATGTTCATTGTAAGATTGTTATGCCCCGTAACAAAGTACAATACTATATTGTAGCAAAAATTAAATGGTAGCAAGGACTGCTTTATCTATATTAGTTTAAATTAAACTGGTCAGAAAGGGATACTTATGCTTACACCCTGCCTGTATTTATTGAGTCTGCCCTCCTCCTCCTCCATGAATACCTTTGAAACATTATAAACTTTAAGAAAGACTTTTTTTTTAAACACATTTTTAATAAAAAAATCTGTCTAATTTTACAAATGCACAGCTACATTCATTTACTGTATATGAATCAAGGTCAGTCATTGAACTAACTGAAGTAACACCAAAGATGACTTTGACCCACAATATCGTGCAACATAGTTTGTTTCTGTGACATACTCTGCACTGGTTTCTTGAGCTGAATTCCTACTGATAACAAATGGAATGATCCTACTCTGTGCCCCAGGCACTCAATGCTGGCCCATTATGCAGTAGCTTTAATGTTGACATCCATGTTAGAGCTGAAAACATCAGTTCTTTCTTCAAGTGACCTGTTATAACCCAGGAAACAACTGTTATTTCTGAGTTTTATTTTTAAATATCATATTGTTTTCTATTGCTGTGCAGTGTTCAAGTTGATCCAAACTTTGAATTATTATTATTTTTTGTCATCTTCTTTCTGTCTAAAAAAAACAACCATTGTCTTGACCATAAAAAAAAGAACTCTCTAGCTGCCCTTCAGCTCAGAGGCATTTATTTTCTTCTCCAAGGTAAGAAGTGTAGTTGTCCATGGTTAGATCTGTGAGAGACAATTAATGAATTACCAGCTTGTTTCATTTTAAATCTGTATACCTCCAGTAAATTTATTGTAGTTTTCATTGATATAAGAAAGAACATTCCTCTTAAACAATAAGTGCCTTTTTAATATCATTTTTAGTCCTATGTTGTCATATTAAAAGTCAAATTTCTTTTTAAAAAATAAATCTTTTCAAGCAGCAGCATAAAGTTTAAATTGGCCTTTTGTAAAATATGTGAATAATGGGCTCAATTTTCAAACTTGGTTACCCAAAGGGAGACACTTAGGATCAGATCCAAATTATTTTTAGTGGCATCTACAAATTATGTTTAGTGGCATTTAGCCCAGCTTACTATAGGCACTTTGCCATAGGAGAATTATACAAATCACCAGGGTTAGGCATGTGGAATTCTCCTTTAGTGAATAGGGAGAAACAAGAGCTTCCAAAAAATGATTCAAACTGATTGTGAGCTGAAGAGGGAGACTTCTGAGGCAGTCAACAGGTAACACTATCATGTAGGTATATCTGAACTCCTATCTGTTATGAGTACATAGGTATTTCCAGCATCTCAAGATCCATTCATCCCAGAGATGGACAGCTATCTGACATCTGGCACTCAGCACTGAGTTCAATTTAAAGTGCAGCACTCACGGCTATGGTTACATGCAAGAGGAGGTAATGGAGCCCACCTTTTTTATAACAACATAGTGGTTAGCATATTTATTCATTAAGTGGGAAACCTAGAATTTAGGCTTTTCTCAGCCTGAAAACGATTCATACTAGAAAAGTACTGTACCATGTTTTCTTGCATACAACACACCCCTGGATAAGATCCCTTGTTTTATTTGTTTATTTTCCTTGCTTATTTATTTGTTTTGGTAAGACAGCATTAAGAAAAAAATTCTTGGTAATTAGGATCCTTTCCCAGAGAAAATGTAACAGCTGCTGTAGAAGGGAAGCAAAACATTGTAGGTCATCTATTTAAATCCCAGCTTCAGGACACCTAGCAAGCATCACCTATGGAGTCAGCTACCACTCCATGCAGCTGATTCAACAGAAGACTCTGCCCTGGCACTCTGGGGTTGGCTTCACTGTCTTTCAAAATTGGAGCCAAGGCCTGGCTTTGCCAGTAGCAGCTATTGCAGTACAACCCTGTACCAGAAAAAATAAAGCGTCCATAGCTCGTGGCTAGGGTTGCCCTGTATGCTCACTCTGCTGTCTGCTGTGTAGCACATGGCAGTGTTACTTTCTTTTTTCCTGGCAGAGGGCCATGTTACTATATTTCCTCTTTTAAAATATGTACCCCAGTTTCCAGCAGCTGATTTTTGGAAGAAAGGTGTGTTGTATGTAAAAAAATATGGTATTTCCTACTTGAGTTCTGGCATTTTTCTCAGCAGAGTCATTTCTATTTACCAAATTATCATGTACCAAAACCCCCAGGTTTTATTTTATTTATTTATATTAAAATGCATTCCCTCCCGTTCCCCAACCATTTCTGACTTTTTCTCCCCTCTCTATTCCTTATAGACAAGCATAAGCGAGCTCAAACTTAGGAAAAGCTTTAACATTTTTATTTTGGTAGCATGTTTTTGGTTTTGGATATCCACTGTTTTATATTGTATAATTATTAGGTATGTATTGATTCTTACTGTTGTATATTGTATTATTATCATTTTCATATTCATATTGATTTTTATTGTTTCATATGGATATTGTATGGTTTAGGCCTGTGTTTGTAAGTGAACCAAAGTCATGTCAAGTTTCCATTTTATATGTCAAGCCTCCATCTTCTGTTCTCTGCCTGGGCATCCCATGTTGCAACTGTATGAGTCACATACCCTTCCCATGTAAATTGATTCCTGGATGAATGAGAATGATTGGGAATGATTGAAATAAAATGGTAGCAGGCCTCTACTGAATGGCCTGTAATGACTGGGCCATCACCTCGCATTGATTCATCCAGGAACCATGCACCTCACCCAGGAACAGAGACAAGAACCCAGCATTTGAGAGACAAAAGGCCCTGCAGAAACAGCAACTCTACCTTTGTACCCCGCCATTACAGACACCCGAAACTGCACATCCCTGCATGAAGCACACATGCTCAGTACATCAGGGGCTGACCCTTGCCTGGGCATGCCTCCTGTCACTAGGGTCACACAAAGTCTTCCCCTATAAAAAGGGACTATGAAGACAGAGCCAGTGGGATGCCCTCTCCATCCAGACCAGCACCATGTCACACCACCTATCCACCCAGAGGCCCTGCTGGTGAGCCCCCTCTGGACAACACCTACTGGACAAGGACCCCTTTCCAGCCTGGATAGGTAGATATTATCTGCACACGTCCTCCTACAATTTGGACTCTCTCTCTCTCTCTCTGTCTCTCTCTCTCCTCCTGGACTTCAGCGGACGTCAGCCCCTGCACCAAGCCTCTCTAACCCCCGCTGCCATTGTATGCGTGAGGGGGGAGGGGGGGGGGAGG
>NW_005842423.1:597023-604197 GCF_000455745.1 Alligator sinensis
GCAAGGGAACCAATAAGACATTGTGTCACCATCTCCCCTGTTCAATAAAACCACTGTCATTTGCAACCCTGAGTTGGGTCATATTTTACTGAATCCCAGTCCCTTCCTTATCTTAAATTCCAGTCTCATTCTCTCTTTCTCTCTCAGCTCCAACCCCCACCCCTCTCCACTAGTTTCCCAATCTCCTCTCAATTCCTACTGCCTTTTCCCTGTGACTTTTTGCTGTCTTTTTCTGCTTTCCCATTGCCCCTGCCACCTCTCAGTCTCTTCTGCTGCTTTTCCTGTGATTTTCTGCTTTCTGTTTCTCTGTTTTCAGGCTTCCCCCACACCTTCTGCAGTCATCCCCCACCCTCCCCTCACAGCTTCCCAGCTCCTCGTGGCTTTCCTGCAGTTTTCTCCAGCTCCCAGCACCTACTGCCACTCCCTGTAACTTTTCTAGCTGCCCCGGAGCCATCCTCTGGCTCCCCACACCCAGAGCCCCTCTTTAACACCCACACTTTCCCTTAATCCCATTTTCCCTCTCCCCACCTACCTCTTCAGCTCCCCCATAGCTCTGGCTCCAGTCCCAGCCTCTGTGCTGGCATCACTCCCTTGTTCTGTAGGCTTTGGGCATTGTCTTTTAATCAATTAAGATCAATTAACCTAAAGTTAACCCCAAGCCTCAGTTCTCCAGCCAAGGCCCCTCTAGTCTACCAGTTCTAATCCCAGTCCAAGTGACTTTCACTCCCAGCAACTTTAACTCCCTACACTTCTACTTTCTTACTTTAACTTTTCCCCAGGTAGACCAAGTACACCAAGCACATACATATATATACATACATACACACACATCACAACACCCAACTTAGGAACTCACTTGTGTGTATGTGTAGGTGGGTGGTATATGTGTGAATACACATATATATACATATATAGATATCATTGTGTGTGTGTGTGGTATATGAATTAGTAATCCACGTATGTGTATTGTTTTCCCCAGGTAGACCAAGTACACCAAGCACATACATATATATACATACATACACACACATCACAACACCCAACTTAGGAACTCACTTGTGTGTATGTGTAGGTGGGTGGTATATGTGTGAATACACATATATATACATATATAGATATCATTGTGTGTGTGTGTGGTATATGAATTAGTAATCCACGTATGTGTATTGGATGTGCAGGTGTTGGTAACTGGTAACTTGATTCTGTCTAAATTTGGTGTGTGTAGCATGTATGGGCTTAAACTGGTGATAGGTGTGCATGAACCTAAATTAGTTATTTTGAACATGTGTGTATCTGAGTTGCTAGTGTGAGAATGTGTCTGGGTGTATATACATGTGGCATTGTGTGCATGATATATGAATTAGTGTGTCTAACTTTTGGGATATATAGTGTATGTGCTTGAATTGGTGATAGGTATATGCATGTACCTAGGCTGGCTTGGATGTGTATGTGCCTGAGCTGGTAGTGTGCGTGTGTATGCACCTATCTGATTTGTGTATTTGTATATGTGCAATTGTGTCACACCCTCCTGTCTAACAGTGCAATATTAAGATCCTGAGAGTTGGCCTGACCCCGCAGGCCAAGAATCACTTAATATAAAATTCATGAACAGAGCACAGAACTCCCTTCTCATGAAAATATTCTCTGTGTTGAGCCAGATTCGTGCTTACTTCTACTCTTGGCCCACAATGGCACTGCTTAAATCAGAAGCGTGTCCTAGACTCAGAATACTGGCCTAGGAATAGACATTTTAGTAAATTCTGCAGCTAGAAAAATAATGTATGTAGCATTTTCTTGCATTTTTTTCCCATTCATTGTTGGTTAATATACCAAGTCTGTTAATATTTGCCAGATGGCCTAAAAATTGGCTGGGTTTCAGTTCATCAAGTGATGTGAAAGATCATGTCCTGTGCTGTCAGACACAGAAGAAGAGAAGCATACCGTCAATTTTATTAGTAACAGTCCCATTAGTAACTAGTCCATTTTCCACAAACCTGAGGGCAGGTCTGTGGAAAAGATAGTGAACAGGAGTAAAAAGAAGAAAACCACCTCCAGACCAAAGGGGATGGTCCTCCTCAGTAACTGCACTGCAAGCTGTCTTTAGATGAGCTGAACTCAAGCAATGAACAAACACAAACATGGCTGCTACAAAAAATGTTGTACACTACCAGAAAAAAATTGGTATAAAAGGTCAGGCCCCAGAACTGGGAACCAAAAGTTATAATGATGATTTTGACATTGATATCTCCTGGACTTTTGGATAAGTATCCCATTCTCTATGCCTCATATTTCCCATAAATAAAGTAAAAATATTTACAACAACAGGACTGTTGTGGGGATTAATTAATATTTGTAAAGTGCTTTGAAGCTTTAAAAAGCACTATGGTACTATCATAATAAGAAGTATGATCAAGCAAGCCACTTCTCCTCACTCCAATATATTTCACATAATAAAGGAACAGATTCTACTTAGTCTGTAAACACTGAAGTTCCTTGTAAGTATTTGCCGTTAAGTTATGAGCAATGGAGTAAATAGATTTTTGGCTGGCCTTTTAGAGTCACAGAAATCTGAAGACAGAACATGAAGCAGATTTACTGGTGCACAGATTGCGTATTAGTTGGCTTAACAAAGTTCCATCTCTATTTATTATTTTCCCATATTTTACTATCGGTTTGCTAGTATTAGCACATGAAGTGCACAAACATTCATCACTATCAACCAAATTCTACCTTGATCTTAAGTGGTTCCATAGGAGAGTAAAAAAATTGTGTGGTTGCAAAAGAACATTGCCACTGGAAATTGTGCCTATAAGAGTTGAATTTCTGAGATTTAAAAGTCTTGTATTGCTATGCAGAATCATTTGGAACATACCATCAAATAGATCTCATAGGATGAAATTACATGTTACATTTAGGTTTGATACTAAGGGCACTTAAAACTGAGTGTCTGCAGGTTAAAGCCCATTAACTCATGCTAAGTGCCCTCTGAGTGTCTCAGATATGCCACTTCAGAAATGGGTTAACTGAGGGCTGTGGTACCTATCTTGCATTAGTGTAATTTCAATCTATTCCATCAAGATAAAGCAAGCAATTTGTAGTTCTCCAGCATCCCAGGATGCACTGCTCCTGGCTCCCCCCCTCTCCCTCCCTAAACACAGATAGAGCCCCTGTATTCTGGCTTCTAGCTACACCCTTCTTGCCAGCCCTCTAGTTACAAGTCAGAGCTGTGAACGTTATTAACCCTTAACACATGACTGTTCACAACATACTAATTTTAACACTGCTCAACTTTCCACAGATCTAGTATGGTCTAAGTGTAACTTCACCATTTCAAACATCTTAAGCACTGGCTAGTAGCTACCAAGAGTATTTAAGATGACTCAAAATTACCAGGGCAAAGCAATGGTTGTATCTTTTGTGAGGAAATATGCAGAAAGATAGGAAGTAGGCAGAACCAAGGATTTGCCCACTATACCTTCCCAAAGGAGTCTGACAAACTGTACATACAAAAAATGCTAAGTCTTTGAAAGAGCTGACTCTGTACTCTCCCCATTCCAGATAAATGGGGAATTCAGCAGAAATAATCTCTAAAAGATATACATAAGGTATAGTTCCTTTCCAGAGGATGATCTAGTTACTTACTACTCATTATTCAGGACCTAGCTTAAAGCCTTACTCTTTCATATATAAGCATGTACTTTAGAATAGGGGACATCTGTCTTCCCTGGGTTATTCCCTTGATGAGAAATTGTATATTTTCACTGACATCCTACTTTGGAGGTTGAATGGGGAGTGCAGTTTTACACTGAGGTCGGAAGTTCCGATGCATGCCCTCTCCAGGCAGCATCCTTGGGCTACAATGCTTCAGTTAACTGAAGTTTTGCTTCAAAGAAAGTTAATGTATTTCTATCTATGGGGAAAGAAGCAGGTGTATATATGTACAAATGATGTGCTTTGGCCACTTACATGCCTCATGTTGCTGACAGTCACACTGGAAACACAATAAATGGAATGAAAATGCAAAACAAAAACATCTGTTAAAAGTTTTAAAAGTGAAGAAAAAAGTACTGAGATAATGATAGTGATGGGACTTAAAAATGACTCCTCTTTAACTACATCATTGCCTGTTACTATGCAGGAAAACATGGATGAATGCTGTTGCCAGTAATGACATCTGGAGTAATTACAACAAGAATAAAACTTTGACTTCTAAGGGCTCAATTCTGATTTCCTTTTAGCATACCTAAAATCAAGAGTTACTCTGTTATAAAAATCAAGGGACTGCCACCATTTTAAAACTAATATAAGCAAGGACAGACTCAGATCCCACATTTTCAAGTCTTCAGCAGCTTCCAAGCTATGAGTTCCCATTAAATTGAGTAGTATGTGGTTATATAGATGACATATCCACCAAGGATGAATAAGATTGGAGTAACTTCACTTAGTCCCTAAGGCCATGTGTAGGTGGAACAAGGGGCATGTGTGCATGACACTTTAAAGTGGTCTAAATGCTTTTGCACTGCTTTAATGGTGTCAGTGTTTGCATGCCTCAGCTGCGTACTGCACATTAATTACAGCTGCTGTAGTAAATTCAGCAGCATAATGCACCTTAAATGACTTGGGGCACAGCAAACTAAAACTCCTTTGAGTGCTTTGCTCCCTACCAGCCATGGAGCAAAGCACTGCCAATCTCAGGGGGTGCATGTGAACCTGCACCATCAGCAGAGCTTCTTGCAGGCAGTGTTGGTGCTGCTTTTCACAGAGGGTGCACTGCCAATCTCAGGGGGTGCACGTGCACCTGTGTGTGCCCCCTCCACATTGTCAATGAGCTCAGGGGATCTGCAGATAGCCCTGCAGGCAGTCTGGGAGTAGTCCGGGAAAGCAGGCTCCACCCAAAAGAGGAAAAAAAAAAGCCTGCCTGCCTGCCTGAGATGAGCTGTGGGGGGCCCAGTACATCCTTTTGCAGATGTGGTGGCCTCCAGGACCACGCTAGATGGGTACCTGTGGGCAGGGGCCACTGCTGCTGCAGAGAGAAGCACCAGCCCCTCCTGCAGCCCAGGGACCACTCCACCCACTGGCAGCTCACCCTCCCCTCCCCACCGCCAGAGGCAGGTAAGTCAGGTGTGTGCACAACATGGGGGTTTAATTAGTCCTAAGTTGAAGTGGTGTTTTTAAAAACCCACCGCTTCAATTTAGGGCCCTCATTTCATCCACACACACCCCAAGACAGTAATACCCTCTAAATTAGACACATGTTGTAACCAAAAAACCCAAAATAGATCTAAACTCTAATGATTAGGGTCATTTGCCCACTTTTCAATGTTGGCATAAACCTGAAACTCTCATGTTTATTTGAATAATTTGATGTCAATAATAGCTTGATAGTTCTCTTTCAAATAATGGGACAGTAAATTCTAACTAAGTTCTACGTTCACAGTTCTATGTTGAATTCTTTATCAAACATTCAATTTCATATCCCATAATTTTTACACTTCTGGGCTTTAAACACCTTCATATACATACATCATCAGTACAGGGCTTGACAAACAACTAGATGTTTACCCTCCAAATTAATTGCATTTTTAGCACTCCTAAATGGGGGAGAAAATTACATCTTAGTCATGTAAATCCATAAAACAAATTTTGTGTGTGTGTGAAGATGTGTAGTAACTAATTAAATAGTGTAATAAAAGGATTTTATCCAATTCATTTGTACCTACTAGGTGAGTGACAATTATCAGTTTCTTTTTCATCTTTCTTTTCTTAGTGACCTTATAATTTTCAGAAAGCATTGTGTCAGGAACAATCCAATTACTAACTTGGTAGTAAATTGCCATAATATTTATTTATTATAGTTAATTTATTATTATTCCTAGAATAGATTTTCCTCCAACATTAAAGACATTTTTTTGAAAGAATGTGTGCAGAGGTTATTGTTCATAGGAAAAAATATTTTATTTACCCTTAGATATTTGAATAAAATCCATTTAGTATAAGCTACACATATAAAAAAATCTGACAAGCTGCCAACTGATATAAGTATCAGGACAGGAGTTAAAAACATTGACATTTGAATGAAAAATTGACAACATTTGCTGCATTTTGAGCTGGTTTCAATCACTCAATTCAAACATCCTGTGTCAGCCAGCTGGAACAGGATTTATTCTTGAGAGCAATGACTCTCCCAGGAGAGACTGTACATGGCCAACGTCTGCCAAAAGAGCATTACTTGTGAAGATGAATATCCTGGGACACTCAAAAGCTGGAGTATCAGTGTAGGAAAGCTTGCTGGAAGAGTTTTCAAGTTTTCAAAGACAGCAAGTTGTCTTAGGGGTACCCAGACTCAATGAGTAGGGACAGAAGTTATACATAAACTGGTTTAAACCTGTAATGGGACATGGCTAGGGACAGACATTCAAAAAGCCTGATCCTGAACTTATTCAATCTTTGCAGGTTAGTCTAACCTGGCTAGGCTAAATCAGGTTTGGTAACCTGATGGACAGCCCAGAAATGCAGGCACATGCCTGCAGTGGCTCAGGCTAGAATCCAGGGGGTGCTACAGCAGCCCTCCCTTCCTTCCACAGCATGGAGCTGAGGGGGCATGGCCAGGCTCCATAAGAGCTCTGATTAGACCAGCAGGGAAATGATAATGATGTTTATCACCCAATTAAGAAAACAACAGAGGGATATTACCAGCTACTGGTTGATTCTGCCTGTTGATTCTACTTGTTGATTCAACATGGACTGTAGCCAGCATGTGGTCTCCTAGCAAATAAACAGACATCCCCTCAGCAAGGAAGAGGGGAGCGGGGAATTCCTGTTTAGCAGGGAGTGGTGAGGGGAAGGGGGAAGCAGCCTGCAGTCTCTGGAGCTCCAGCCAGGGATCAGAGGGGAGGGCCAGCTGTGCTGTACATCATAGAGCCCCTTCCAGCCCAGAGAGCATGCTGGGATGTTGGGGGTGTCTGGTTTATCTTAAAACAGCAAGGGGGCTGGGACAGACATTGCATAAACTGGTTTGAGTCAAATGATTTAAGTCTGATACTACATTCAACCAGGTTTATATCAAACCAGTTCCAGCCATTCTCAAACTGGTTTATGTGTACTGAACATCTGTTCTTTACAGGTTCAAACCAGTTTCTGATCACTTAAATCAGTTTGTGTGTAATGTCTTTCC
>NW_005842423.1:604349-614600 GCF_000455745.1 Alligator sinensis
TTAAACACCCCTTCCTCACTCAAATGTACTGCTGGCTGTGACTGTGGACTACAAATCCCAGAGGCACCCAGAAGCAGCCCCTGCCTCTGGCCTCAAAGCAGGAAGAGTCCTGCTACTGTGAGCCTGGACTGTAAATCCCAGAGACCTCAGAAGCAGCAGGAAGAGGAAGTGAACACACAGTCCATGCTGGCTACATTCCAGAGAGCTGTGCTCTAGCATCCCCTGGCTTCTGGCCTGAGCCACTGCAGGCATGTGGCTGCATTTCCTGAATCAAAGGTAAATGTCTGTTCACTTCTGTTCAATTTAATCTGTGTATTTTAGACTAACCAACAAAGACTGAATCAATTCAGCCACAGGCTTTTTGACTTTCTATACTTAGCCTTTATGCTAAAGGCAGAATTAGTCTGAGACAGGTGGTAACTATGGTCACGTACAGATATTTATTTTTTTCCTGGGAGAGTTTCTGCTCTCCCTGGAGAAACCATAAGTGTATAAATATTTAGGATTTTTCTCCCAGAGTAAAAATTGGTCACTCCAAGAGAAAAAATAACCTGGAAGAAACCAGGGTTAAATCATTCCAGGGACAGTTCCTCCTGGGAGAATGAACATCTATACACATTCTCTTCTGGGAGAAGCCATAGCACAGTCCTTCAGCATCCAATGGTGGTTTGCTTCTCTCCTTCCCTGGGAGACAGTGTCACTCATTAAACTCTGGTACTTGAGCCAGGCAGGGAAAAAAGCTGCCCCCCTTCCTCCTCCCCTTTCAGAATCCCCATACTGTAGGGAGAGACAGGCAGCTAGGTCATCCAATTTGGGGTGCCCAGAGCACCACTGTCATCTGTCACCAGGCAGTTGACACAAATGCCATATACAAAACTGACTACCCTTGGTTTGATTAAATGTTGCAGCTACCAAACTTTGTGTGTGCATAATAAAGTAATTATGTGGAATGTTGCCTGCTTTGGAACTTGCACCAGAGCCCAGGGGGCTGTCTACCCTTGCATAGGCTGTGCCACTCCCCTGCACTGGGACCCAGGATCAGAGTGGCCTGACCCTGCGGGGAGGTGGGTCGCACCCCCCTTCACCATTCTGAGTACTCTGATGACCTTTCATGACTGACCTACAACCTCTTTGGGCCCTGTGCGTACACTGGTGACCACCAGCAGCCAGGGGTAGGAAGCTGTCCCTGAAAGGTGGGTTGAGTCAATGCCAGCCAGGCAATGGGTCTCAGGCAGGCTGGCCCCCCTTCCCTCTCCCATTGCTTCTCCCTTGCATGGGTCCCAACAGATGCCTGCCTCTCTCAGCTCCAGAGGCAGGAAACATCCCTCAGACAGTGGGTAGCCATCTATATACCTCATTCTTGGATTTTTGCAATGCACCTCTGTGCCTGGGCAGCTTGTTCAAGTGCTGCAGCAGTGTGGGAGTAAGCAGTTGCCAACCTGTTCATTCCATCTGCCCATACTGATGGTTCCATTTGGCCCTAATTTCATTGGCATGGTCTACACATGTCTCTGGACCTAGCATCTTGGGCTCCAGGGCTGGGGCTCCCACAAATGCAGAGTCGGCAGTCTAGGGAGACACCAAGTACCTATGGTGAGTCCCCTGTCTGGACCCTGTCCCCAACCTGGGGCTGGAAGCTGCTTATCTGATCATAACTCCACACTGACCACATTGTGAAAAGCCTGCATTCCTCCTCCCAGCTGGGAAAACCTGGACTCCTGGGTTCCATCTCCTTGCTGTGGGAGCTAGGAGGGCTGAGAACTGAAGCATCTGGCCCCAGAGGGATGAGCCTTCTCCAATTCTCCAGGAAGAGAGGAAGGGAGGGAGTGGGGATTTGCTAGGGAGAATTATATTTTCCACCGTGCTTTACCTGCAGAGATGGTCATAAGGAACAAATGGAGAGGCATCTGGAGACACATAAGTGAAAACCTGTGGTTGCGACTGTTGGTTACACCTCAGCTGTAGGGCTCAAAAAAAAAGCTTTCAATGTCTTTAAGCGTCTGTTTTGGGTGCCATTTTGTGTAAAGTGGTTCTGTGTTAACATGCTGGCCTCTCTCAAGAAAGCAACATGACTCTGAGGTATGGGACAGCCAGTTGTCGATTAACCAGTTTTATGGTCCCACACAATGTACACAGACTAATAAACCACCAACAGTAGGGGGTTCTGGCCCTGGTACCTCTGCCCCCTTCCAGGCCAGTAGCATCAGGGTTGGATTTAAGAGGTACAAGGTAAGTCGGGAGTATCAATAATCAGAATCATCACTCTTCCATGTAGACAGCTGTCAAGCCAAGAGCATGCTGAATATATCAACGGGATCTGGTAGAGATATATCTATATCCTTCCCTATGAGCCTACCTCAACTTACTAAAGAGTTACATTAGTCTGTTTTCTCACCTATAAACATCACATTCAGAAACTCAGCAATAAAGTCTCTGCGTGGGTAGCTGCTTTAAGACATGTAGTCAGCATGACATGCGGTACCAACTCCAAAATGCTAAGAAACACCACACTTGCAATGGTATATGCCTCAGGAGGTTACTGTGCTCCTGTGTGGTCCAGAAATTGTTGCACTAAAATGTTCAGCACTATACTTAACAGTGCACAGAGAATCATAACAGGCTGCGCAACTTATACACATACAGATGTACTCCCTGCACTCCAGAGCATTAGACCAAGTGGCATAAGAAGACAGACCCTAACCACTCCCTCAGTGCCATGTTTCTGGGCAGATGGAGAGCTCAGCAGGCTGGGTACTGTGGTCTTGTTCAGCACTACATTTAGATATGCAGTGTAGTGAAATGAAATGATCATTAAAAATAATCTGGTCTGAAACCTGTTCCTACAGTGTTTATATCAACACCAAATGAGTCTCCTCTGGGCACAGCCTTGACAGAGAAGTGTGGGTCAAGTTAAACAGACTGAGATCTGGATACAGGTGCTTCAAAACAACACTGTACATGATGAACAACTCAGAGAGCTCCCTGTGTAAATGTGGTGTCCAGCAAACAGCATAGCAATTAACTGAAAGTTGCAACCTTTACAAATGCCAGGGTGAGGTAGATGGAATCCACACACTGAGCCACAATACCAGTATGGTATTGCTGATATTGTTGGGAACAAAGTGGGGAGGGTTGGAAACAGGGACTTCACTGACTCTTGGGAAAGTGGGAAGGGGGTAAGAAGAGTGCCCCAAAGCTCCATGGGTTACTGGCAGAATATGCCCCAACATGAGTCCCAATGGGATCTGGTTCATTATGGTGGTATAATCTACAGTGCTAAAGTCTGATACCATATCCACCTCATTTACACAATCAGTGTAAATTCTGTAACTGGCCTGTGACTTTCCTCTTCTCCTGCTGTGTGTCCCTTAAAAATGAGCAAAAAGTGAGGAACAGGAGCTGGAGTCATGGCTCTGTTCTCCAGACATGTTCTCCATGAAATGTAATATAGTTTGCTTTGAGGTTGGCAATAGGGGAGAGAAGTTAAAGATCTCCTCATATCTGTCATTGATGAAAGTATTCAATTTGACTAAAATCTTTAATAAAACCTTGTTTCCAAGACTTAACTGCAATAGCGTTGAGAATAGATGGGAGATATTGTGGATAGTATATACAGCCAAATTTAGCATGGAAGATATCATTAGTTGTGATATTATTATTTTTAGTGATAAACTTTTTTCTACTCTCAGTTTTCTCTCTGTCTGAATAACTTATGTTCAGAATTAATGACTACAGGTTATATCTATGCAAGCAAAGAAAACTTCGTAAGGGGTCACAACTTCAAAATGTTAATATAAAAGCCACTATAAAGGCCCCAGAAAAGCTGAAGGTCACTGGAATCTGTGCTTTGGGAAAAGGAGAAAAAAAAAGACATTATTTCCTTGAAAATCCAGATCAAGTATCTAATAGAAGTCAATTATTTATTTAAACTTCGTCTCATAATAGCTCTTAATCTTTTTATCCCAAGACTTTTCTCCATCCTACCGAGATTCCCATCTTATGTAACTGTATGGGAAGGAAAGCATATTTATGGCACCTGTTTACAGCCACAGTTAGTGAGAAACGATGAAATATCTCTCACATCAGATACACACACTAGCTACACATAACAGTCAAAATTGCACCTTATTTTAAATATATTTGCTGATGCTGTGTTCAGTGGTGAACTAACTAACAGCATTAACATTCTGATGTTATCAGTTTTCAGAGCTAACATCTCATTTCAAAGAATGCAGGCAGATGGCATCACTTGCAAAGCTATTGTTTCAGCTTGCAATTCAGAGAGTATCTTTGAAACTCAATACACTGAAACCTTGTTTGACAAATCAAGCTTAAATTCTGCAACAACAAAAACAAAAATCAGAAATCTGAAAACCATAGGAGAGGGTCTAAATCTACGTGGAATTTCCACATGGACACACAGGTTACCATAAGTGCTCGTGAAGTTAGTTATTGTAGCTGATGCTTTGCCAAGAGACTTCATTTGTTCTCTTGCATCGTCTCTGGCTTTCTGTTCTTTACAGACAGACAGAACATGGTTGCAACTGTCAAAAAAAATATAATAATTTTTCTGTATTGAAAACACAGAAACAGTCTAAACCACAGGTTGCCTGATCTCCTATTCTGACTGCCTAAGTATTCAAGTGGCTCTTCACTGAAGCAATTTCTTTGCTAAGTATTTCTACTGCAATAAAGAAGCCATCATAATGTGTAATACTTTAATATCATCTGAATTAAATTAAGATATAGCTTTGCACAATAAAACCCTATCAGCACCTTTGCAGAAATCCAGTTATGATATTGATTACATATATATAGGATTTTCCTTCTTCCTTTTTAAAATATTTCATTCATACATCAGACTGCACTATAAAAGTATTTCATATATTCACAAACATGTAAAAAGAGATTATTCACATCTTCACATCATCCATTCTTTAGTGTGGTGAGTGCTGCACAAGAACAGCACAGTTGCATGCAACAATCACACAATCTTGGAATAAAAACACCCGATAAAGTGGAAACATGCTGCAGTTACAGCTTATCCCACCAAAATATCTTCTCTTTTTTGCACCACTGGAGGCATGCATTAACTATACAAGATCACTGGATTCTTTCTGAGCACAACCTGTTCTTCACTGAGGGCCTCATCCATCTCTCACTGAATTCAGTGGAAGTCTGACTCATTCTAAAACAGAATGCATTATTTATGCATTTAGATTTTTTTCTGACTTTTAACTATACTAGAGTCCAAACTTATAGCACAAATTAAAATTGAAACATCTGATAATATCAAAGAAATTGTAAGAGATCTCCAAAAATGCATCCCAACCTTTATATGGCCTCCATCCTCTTTCATATTCCTTCTTTGCCCAAATCATTCAGCACTGTCATACCAATCTAGGAAAAAGCTGTGAAAAGGGTAGGTAGAAGAATGCAGATCTCATAGCCTTCTATGGAAAGCACCAAATACCAATATGGACAATTCATGGTGGGAAGGGTGAGTCAGATCCAGGGTCCATGATTGCTTTGCACCTCCTTCCCTCCCATTGCCTCCTTTCTTAGTAAACCAGAGGCTTCTACATCAAGCTACTCAGAGCACAGCAGCTGCCACAATGTTACACAAAGTTCAAAAGTGACACAACGTTACACTATCATAATAGTTTTAGAATCTCCATTTTAGGTGTAGAAGAAGAGATTATATAAGCATGAGTCAGGAGAATCTATGTCTATGATCTACTATGCATATTACTAGCCAAATATATGGCTGGGGTTCAGTCGCACGGCTAGGCTGAGTTGCAATAGCTGTAAAACAGCAAAAAGGGCCCAGGCCTATAGCTGCAGCCTGGACATGCAGTCTCAGCTGCACTATTATGCTGTGACACTAAAATTACCAAACAGAGGAGGCCAGGCCCATGTGGCCAGTAACTGCCAGGACCCCATTCCTGGTCAGTCTGCTCCAGGGATTAATACCCCCATGGTATTATCCCACTCAAGCCATATCAGGAGACATTACTTTACGGTTAGGGCTGCCAGGCTCTGGAATGAACTCCCAAGGGAGGTGGTGTTGTCTCCTACCTTGGGGGTCTTCAAGAGAAGGCTGGATAGATATTTGGCTGGGGTGTTATGACCCCAGCACTCATCCCTGCCCGGGGCAGGGTGTCAGACCTGATGATCTGTTTAGGTCCCTTCCAACCCTAAGCACTATGAAACTATGAAGGCCTATGTGGCCAAAAGTGCCAGCAAAACTGCCAGGACTCCATTCCTGATCAGTTTTCTCCAGGGATTAATACCTCCATGGTATTATCACACTCAAAAAAAAAGGGAGGCGGGCAGGGGGAGAGGGAGCACATAGGGGTATCAGACTTCAAGACAGACTTTCTCTCCCTGTATCCGATGCTTTCCATTTGCATAGCTTTCACATGCCTCTCCAGTGAAGAGGAATAGACCCTCCTCTCCCCATGCTTAGGGAAGAGTTTTTCTGGCTCTCAATTCAGCTGTGCAGCTCTTAGCAACCCCAGGAGAAAGTGAAAAACCTTCATTGAGTTGTTCTTGTATAACTGGTGTGACCTCACCTAAGCCTTGTTCAATTAGGGAATGCCACACTCCAGCCTCTCTCTTACTCAATCTGCCTGGAGAATCTTTTGTTTCCTCCACCAGATTTTACATATTTTGCCCAGATGTAGGCTCCAGCTTTCCATGTGCAGAGCACGTGGTCAGAACAACAGGGTCCATCTTGCCCACATAAAAAAAAAACAGAGATGCAAAAAAGCACAACACACAACAACCAAACAACCCAAGTGTGTATGGATGTTATGCATTAATTAGACATGAAGGTGTGGCAGGTGAACATAGGGCAGTAGGATGAGAGACTAGATGGAGCAAGGCGGGTTTGGATTGACTGCTAGGAGAGTACCATGGCCATCCTTCAGAGGCAGATATTGTCATACCATTCCACCAGTGCCCCCTTCTGTCTGCAACTGGGAGTGGCAATCGTCCTTGCCCTAGAACACAATGGCAAGAGATACTTATCAGTTTTGCCTACTGCCTTTTCTTTAAGAGTGTATCCTGCAGTCCTCTCAACAAAACCTTGTTCAAAATCCTAAAGATATGTGCAGAAAGCATACCATAACCCATACAGTGATAAAAAGTAACATAAATAGCTACAGTATGACATTAGCTTTTCATTGAGATCACACACATCATGCCAGTGTAACGCACAATAAAATCTTCATGAAACCTCATAACTCCCACAAGATTTTGTAGGGTTCATGACACCAGGCCAACTGCATGGTGGGGGGGGAGGGGAGTGAAAAATCAGGCTGCCCATGCTGTATGCATGGCAGGGGGTAACGGGGGCTTGTGTGTAACCCACACTGAGAGTGGTTCCTGGGAGGGACTGTGGCATGCACTACACATGGACACTGGCGGCCCAGAAACTGGACAGCTCTGGTGTAGTGGGTTAATGAAAATATGAAGATGAATCTAACTAAAGTGGGTAACTGCCTAACCTGGCTGCAAGAAGAAATCTAATAACACACAAATTCAAGGCAATCAGGATAAAAAAATATGCATGGAGAGGGCCTAAATAAAAACCTGGGATCTACTCATTGAAAAAAGGCTTCTGATTGTCAGTGTAGAAAGTTCCACAAAGATGCCTGGACAATGTACAGCAACGTTTAACAAAGCAAAGAGGTTATTTCTAAGTCAGTGTCCATTTCCCGCAAATTAGAGCATTCACACTTTACTTACTCCAGGGTCAGATTCACACAGGGTGAGAAATTACAAAATACAACATTATTAATCCCATAAAGGAGAGTAAGAAGAGTGTTAAATTAGGTACCCAGTATTTTGAAAGGCATAGAACAAAATTCACCCCTGTACAAGAGGTCATCTCATAGCCAAACGGCCACTTAAACCCTGAAGGCAGGTCAAATTTGAAAGGTGCGGAAGGTATATGTTAGCTGTCTGCAGGTGTGAGAATGCCATCCACATTTAGTAACATGCAAAACACTACTTTTTGCCATGTATCATAACACAACTGTGAGGGGACATTCCGCGAAGTATGAAACAGCAATTTCAAGCATACAAAATGCTTCATTGTGAAGCACATAATCAACTAGTAGAATTCACTGCCCCAGGAGACCATTGAGACAAATAATGTATCTATTGTTGAAAGGATTAGATAATTTTCAGTGTTGTTAAAATTTGCAGCCATGCAATCTAAAAACCAAGAGATATAAGGGAAATGGAATTTCATGCTTCAGGGCATAAGCTGATCACCTGAGAGGATTAGGAAAGAACTTTTCTTTTACATTCAGTATTATAAAATGGAATAGGTGTATTACAGGAATTCTTTACATTCCTTCAAAACAATGGGCACGTCTACACATCACCATACAGCAATGTTCCTATGGCACCCTTTTTTAGTACTTCCTTTTGGAAGTACTGCATTGTGTTTTAGTACGGGCTGTTACTGTGCTGTGAGGGCAGTACACACTTAGATTTTGAAGCTATGTAACAGTAACGGTATGCTATAGCCAGAGAGTTTGCCACTACAGTGACACAGCAGCTGATCATGTGTAGACACACGTGATCGCTACATTGTCATAGTGCACCATATAACAATATAGCATGTCACTATGTTGCAGTATGGCAGTGTGTAGATGCACCATTGTGTCCCAATTCAAGTGGGGGAAACTTGACCTGAAGACAAGGCACAAGAGAACTATGGGAGCATGCAAAGAATGATTCATGATCCTGAATCCCTTTTCACCCCTGTCTCAACACCCATCAAAACAAATATGATTCCATGGCTGTGGGAACACTCTGAAAGCCACCCACCTTCCTGCCCTGCTCATACTGATTTCCCATGCAGATGGCAAAAGGAGCAGTAGCATACAGAGAGTCTGGAATGTTATGCAGCAGTCTGTAGATTTCCCTCTGTTCTCTTAGCTTTCACCTAAATTATAAAGATATTCAGGGCATAATACCAAAAAGAATCAGCCACCAGCAGATACTCCTGCCTGAAGGACCATGAAACCTCCTACTTGTTCAAAAATGGAGAGGCACAGATATAAAGAACAAAAATATAAATAGTATAAACTAGAAGGTCAGAGGCAATGCACACAAGAAAGAACAAACAGGCCAGCCAGGTGAGAAAAAGGAGATGAAGAAAGATGCCCTACCATCAAATAAAGTGGATATCATCAAGAAAAGTCAAGCAAGACCAGGCAGGCCTGGCATGACACCTTCACCTAATCGAGAATGATAGTGCCCAAGTTATCCATCAGAGTATCAGAGGGAAGAAATGTGGGCCTGTGGCTTGATCTTTTAGCCATACGCACATGATCTGCTTCTGTGTCTGTGAGCCTACATACTAAGCAAGGATGGGAGATAAATAACTTTCAGTGAACCGCTTGCTTTGGTCATTAACTTGGGGCCCAAATGGCAAGTCAAGAGAAATCCATGATGATGGAACTTTCTTCACTGTCATTGTTCTTCTCTGTCCTGCACTACTTCTGAACCAGCTGCCTGTTGGTGGTAAATTATGGTCCAGAACACTCAACAAACAAACAGGCAACTAGACAATGCTGATGTAGCTCGCCCCTTGGCAGCAAATAATGAAGCACAGGTATTTAACTCATCTCATTCATCTAATAAGGTTCACTTACATTTTCAAAATATACATATGTGCACATGCATTTTCCTTTGATCCAAGGGTCACTCAGAAAGTAATGCTTCCTTCCCCCCCCCCCACAAGACAAATATTTAAAAAATATTATACTTAAATATTTAATATTTTTAATATTTAACAGAAAATATATGCATTATCATTGAGCACACCTATTTTTCTGTCATCTCTATATATAGCCTTTTTCCATTGGTGAACAAAGGCATGTATCCCAACATTATACAAGGGGCAATCAGAAAGTAATGCCTCCTAGTTTTCTCTCTTAAGGTATGAACATGGAGGGTATTCTTGACTTCTTGCCTAAGGGGGGTACAGCAAACTCAAAGATCTATGTTGAAAACATTTCAGTTCTGAACAGGAACCAAGGTAATTTCTGAGATTTCAAAATCTTCCTAGCCCACATCAGAACAAAACTGAGGACTTTGTAAAAAAAAAAAAAAATAAAAATAAACAGAAAGAAATGATGACAAAAGCCATTATGATGGGTGCCCCACTAAGGGGGTACTACTATGCCTTAACTCTCCTGAGAGACCTGCCAGTATCCCATGAATTCAGCT
>NW_005842423.1:614610-616195 GCF_000455745.1 Alligator sinensis
ATTCTGCCATCCTTGGCCACTAGGGTCATTGGACCTCCAAAACCTAGTATGCAAAAGACGTCAATTCTAACATAACTAGACTCTAAAAAACCTCCATAGCCAGCCCCCTAATCAGCATTATTCTAATTGCTCATTAGTCACCTGATGCTTCCAGAAAACTCTGGTCTCTGAGGCACCTGGAGCTCCTGTGGCTAAAAGACTCTCAGTTCTCTCTCTATTATGGAGCTGATTTCCCATTGTAGGCATCAAAGTCCTGGGGAGCCCAACCCATAATGCCTCCCTCCATCTATGTCTGGGTTTGGCAATTGTCTTTAAGTATGCATGTCTCAGTCTCTTGACTGAAACATGTCCCAAATTATAAAGATCTTTACAGACAGCATACCATAATCTATACAGTAATAGCAATAATATAAATGGATACACCATAACATGGGCTTTCCAATGCAACCACACATGCCATATCAGTACAATACAACACAAGAAAACATTGATGACACTCCACAACCCACCCACCCCTGCCCAAAAATAGCAGGGTTTATGACAGCTATATCTCAGAATAACTAGTAACCCTAATGATTAGGGTAATTACTGGGACATGGGACACAAGTTAAATATCTGTTTGGCCTGGTTTGGGGAAGTGGCTAGGATCTGTATATCTCACATATTAATTGAGTGTTTTACCCACTTGATTTCTGCTACTCTGGGGTCTCATTTGTTCTCTCTCTAACCAGAAATTCCATCCTAGAGTAGACAGGGGTGTAGGTTGTAGCTGTGTTGGTCTAAGGACATAGGCAGACAAGGTTCTTTAGGTGAATCTGATATCTTTTATTAGACCAACTTAAATAGTTGGAAAACAATTAGTAAGCAAGCTTTCGGGTTCAAAAACCCTTTGTCAGGCTAAGGAAGTTTCAGCAGTTGGTGTGTGCTCTTCCTGGATGGAATGAAAAGTAAAGAAGCCAGAGGCTGGGCTGGTATGCATACAAGATAGGCAGTCAGTGAAAATGTAGATTGAACAGTCAACGGGTGAGACACAGGCTGGGGGAAGGGCAGGGGGAAGAAAAGGGGGATGAATAGTGGAGAGATATCTGGGGAGTCAGATGTCAGGCTGGTTATAATGTGTCATAAATCCAACGTCTATATTTAGTCCATGATTTTTAGTGGCAAGGAGGTTGATGAAGTGGAGTTCATAGGCTCATCTCTGGGAAGTGTTTTGTAAGTTTCCCTTGAGGATCAGGACTGAGAGATTGGAGAGAGAGTAGTTTTCTTGTGAGAAATATGCCTTCACAGGTAATTGGGTATTCCTGTCTTTGATAGATTTTCGTTGTGCGTTCATTCTGGTGCGCAGTTGTTGTTTGGTCTCTCCTGCGTATTTTCCATCATGGCATTTGGTACATTGGATGAGATATATTACATTCCTGGAGGTGCAGCTGTAAGATCCAGGAATGCTGATGGCTCTGTTGTGGGGTGTAGTAATAGTGGGGGTGGTGGAGATGTGTTGGCAGGTTTTGCATTTCTTGTCATGGCACGGTCTGGATCCATTTGGTGTGTTCTGGGCTTGAGGAAGTTTGCTTCTGGTGATGAGGTT
>NW_005842423.1:616542-626377 GCF_000455745.1 Alligator sinensis
CCCCCCCAGCCTCTCTCTCACCCATTGACTCCTCAATCTACATCTTCACTGACTGTCTACCTTGCATGCATACCAACTCAGTCTCTGGCTTCTTCACTTTTCATTCCATCCAGGAAGAGCACACACCAACTGCAGAAACTTCCTTCGCCTGATGAAGGGTTTTTGAATCCAAAAGCTTGCTTAATAATTGTTTTCCAACTATTTAAGTTGGTCTAATAAAAGATATCAGATTCACCCAAAGAGCCTTGTCATCATAGAGTAGATACTTTTTCCAATAAAAGTTATGTCTAAACTGGAATGTTCAAACAAAAGCTTTCAGTTTTGACAAATCACCTTTTTTTTTTTTAATTATTAAAAAAGGATTTACTCAAAAAGGAAAAAAAAATACTGGCGCAGGCTCTTTTTGTATGCACACACACTGTTTGTGCAGTTATCTGATTTGGATGCAAGTATCTGAGCATTTGCCCTGCACATGTTAGGGATTTAAGACTTGTTAAGGATAAGCTTTGTGATCCTTCAGGTAAATAACACAAGCAAATAGTGTGCAACCTTATGTTCAGAATCAGGCATATGTATTTTTAATTATTTTTATTTTTACCCCCCTCAAAATCACACAGATTAACTTTGTGTTCAACAGAACTGTATAGCAGGCACTGGAGGAAAAGCAGACTGGTAAGACATAATCAATTAAAAAAAATAGGGAAAGGAAAGAAAACAAAAACAAACCTAAATTAAATTTTGCATGCAGCATTTAGATTAAGCTATAATGACCTCAGAGATGTGTTATCATCATTATCCATTTGGCCCATCTGATGTATTTTGATAGTAAGCAAAGTATACGCAGCATGCATTTTATGCAAGACCAAGATAAATGCTTTGCTCTCAGGTTTAGTATATTGATCCTCTCTGCTACTCAGAAATAGAATATGCATAAATACTGCCTATTGAAAAAATGTTGACTTCCATTTTACAAAAGAAGCATTTCATTTGTTGTAATAAATTACTTGTATGACACTTTTCAGACATGGTAGTGATTACTGCATTTTAAGATTCCCTCTTATTCTTTTGTGACATTTTGGCACTCAGAGACAATTCATGCTTTACCTTGTTGCAATGGAAAAATGCAGTAAACTATATCTGAAGTTATTTTAACCAGCCAGGAACCCTGATTTGTTGTAGTCAAATTAAGGAATAATGATGAATAAGGAAATGACAAATTTCCTCTTCCTTAATTATTCTTCTAAGTCATGTAAGCAGGCAGGGGCTAGGCAGCTGGGAGCTGCACGGGGAACACCCCTGCTTTTCAGAGGTTTCTGCTCTCTTGCTGGAGCATGACTGCAACTTCCAGCTGAAGAGGAGCTGCACTAGGGCCAGGCAGCTGGGAACTTCACCCATGCTGCTGCCATCACTTCCCCCTAGGATTGCCTGCCTGCTGGTGGGGAGCTGTCAGGGCTGGACAGCTGGAATTCTGTCCACACTCCTGCGATTTCTCCTTCGTCCCCTGGTTGCACCATGGACACAGCTGGAAGTTGTCCAGTCATGGCTCAGGTCCTTATCAGCTGGAAGCTGTACCCATGCTGCAGCTGAGGACTGAGGAGCACAGAGAAGTGGTAGCAATGTGGGATCAGTTTCCAGCTGCACCATCCATTGCAACTCCTGGAATGGGTGTAGGCAGAGGAAAAGCCTTCTGGCTCTACGGGTCAGATCAGATCCCTGATGTAAAATTATTAGGATTGCAAACATTTTTTTTTCAGATTTCACCAGCTGGGATATTTATCAGATAGCAAGGCCTCATGTCAGAAGCTTAAAACATTAAGCTACCTCATCAATAAGGACCACAAAGAAAGATGGAAAACAATCAAAAGACAGCAGTTACAATATTCTTGAGAGAAGGAAGTCAGAGGTCTGATGTCAAGGAAACTATTTATATTGCTGATCAAGGACCAAACTTGACTAGTTCCCTTGCTTTTAAACTTCTGTACCAAGTTGGCACAGCCCATAGTGCCTATTGTCCTTGCACATCTGTAAATCCCACCCTGGACATGATGAAATAAATTGATGGAAAGGACTACACCAGAATAAGAACCTCTATTGAAGGTAGGCAAGTGTAAGGTCACAAACTCGAACCTGAGATCTCAGCCTGAGCACCATGGCCACTCAATCCCAGCTTGTCACCCTATAGCTAGCGCTGGAGTGGCCAGCTGGGGCTCCTCTATATAAATCCCTGCCCTGGAACAGGAAGTGTCCAGGCAACAGGGTTCAAGCCGAACCTAGAGTGAGTACCTTGTTTCTTCTGGTTTGTGCCTCTGTCTGGTCTCTTTGGCTTCTCAGCTCACCTTGCCTTCCAACTCCATGCTCTGCCTGATTCTCCAGCTTTTTGACTCTGGTTGTTCTCAGACCCAGTTCTCCAAATTATTTCCTGGCTCCTGATTCAGCTTGTCCCTGGAATTCATGAATCCACTCTCGTTTGGCCCCTTGAGCTCCTAGTGACTGCCAGATTTGGCTGCCTATGATCCAGGATTATAAGGAGAGCCCATACCTTCTTATGTCAATCAATACTGGTTACAACATATCTATGAGGCAACATAACAGAAAGAAATAAGTTCAGAATTTAGTCAGGAAGTCCTTAGTCCTACTAACAAGAATTGGTCATAACATATTAGTGTAGGATCTTTGCCCCCTGAAAAATCTGAAATTCACTAAAAAAGGAATCCTATCAGTTTACACCTCCCATGATGCATCACACATTTATTTCTCAGTGAGGCGAGCTAGTGAGTTATACAAATACAATGGCCATGGTGCACCATGGGATACATAGTTCCATTTTTTTATTTAAAAAAAAAATCATAATTTTCTGCTGAAAGCAGACGCTTTTTTCAAAAACTTTGTTTTCATTGGGCACCATTTCAACAGGAAGTTTTTAACCAGCATTACTACAACTGGTTCTGAAATGGGCAATCCTGTTTGACTTTGGGAAACCCGCATCAACTCCTTTTTACCATTTCTGCAGCAAAAAAAAAAAAAAAAAAAAATATATATATATATATATGCTTAATTATTAACAGGGGTGTTAGTAATTCATATTTACACTGCACTTGCAATACGCAAAGCATCATAATGAACAATAATACTATTAATTTTCACTGATGACTGTTCTCAAAATCCACTAAAGCAGGATCCAGTCTCCAGGAGGTACCTCTTGTTGATTCAGCAACCCTTTCTATGTGGAATACTTTCTATCACACTTTTTTTATGCTTTCATGCTTTTATCCTCCTTTGTTATTTTGCATCCCACCATGCCAACTCTGATTGCAGCAATTGCATAACATAACTGGAACTGTGGGATACAAAATAACAATAATAAAACATCAGAATGCAGAAATTGGCAGGTGAAATGTTTATGCATATAGCAGCAGACCAGCTGTGTCAACCTGGTGTCAACAACCAATTGATCCATGTTAAGTTTATACATTGGACTACTGCTCTGGCAACTTCTTATTTTCTTCCTTGAACAGAGGATAAAATGAAGTTGCAGTGAAATAGAGCAACCCAACATTTAAGGCTACATTTTTGCCTCATTTCTAAATGCAAAAATATGCAGCAGTTGCACACATTGGTTCCAAAACTAGTAAGTTGGATCTGAAGGACACACAAAACTTTTCTATAAAATTTCATGTAAATCAGGCAAGAGTTTTCTGAATTAAGACACCCAACAAATGGTGGTACTCATTAATGTTAAAAAAGTATAACAGTTGTTCCTCATGCAAAAAGATGTCAGAACAGGAATTAATCACTAGAAAAAAAACCAAAAACCTGTCAGTGGAAAAAGTATAATTTGGTCCCACAACATGCTACTTGTGTTACTGTAGAACCAATGAGATTCCTAAAGGCTGGTGGTCAGCAAACATCTGAAGACTTAAAGATTTACAGATAGGATGGGAAAAAGTCTTATTGTTTCTTCCTGAGCCTCTGACACACCAGTAGTTTTCAATCAAAAGGCTAAGGCCCACACCCTCAGAGGGATTAAAGGCATTTAATTCCTATTGAAATCAGTGGGATTTTGGAATTTTAACACAATTTAATAGGCATTTTCCATAGCTGAATACCTATGAATAGGGACCTACTCAAATCACAATTGCACAGATGTTGTGGAAATCACAAAACCAGGCAATCTCTGTGAAATATCCAGGAAAAAAAACCCAAACCAAAAAAGAACACAGCTAAAAATACAATGCTGGCTCTGCAGTGGGAGCCAGAAGTCCTCCTGGCCATGAGCTGTCAGCACAAAGGTGAGCAGGCAAGGTGGCTGCTGCCCTCACTGCTGATTGGCTGAGAGGGCTGTCTGTCATGGGGTCCTGCCCTTCTCCAACAATCAATGGTGAGGGGCAGGCTGCACAATGGACAACCCTTGCAAGAATCAATGGCAGGGAGCAAGGCCACCAGGGCCCCTCAACCAGAGGCATAGTGGGGCCCACCACAATAAGACTGTGAAAATGGCGGCTAGCCCCACAATTTGCCTGAAAAATTGGCAAAATTGGTTGGCCACCTCCTCAAGATGGATAGACCCTTACCTATGAAGATCTGGACTTTATTCCTTTAAAAGAGCACTGACTCACTCAAAAAACAAATGCAATCTTAGTTGTTTGAGAGAAAGCAAAAGATATTAGCATTTAAAGGGTATACCCCTCCCCACAACAAACATTCACATTCATGGACAAGAATTAATTCACTCCACAGGCCATCATGTAGATCTTAGAGTGGGTTACACAGAAAGTTGCTTCTGTTTTAATGGATTCTTCTGTTTTAAGACATATTCAAAAATATAAAATAGAGAATACCAGTAATCTCTCTCCATACCATTATAGCATTGTAAAAGTAGACCAACCTGGATATGTAACTATAGATACATTTCATCACTTTCAAACATAAAATTACTGAAAGAGAAAACAATTCAAAGCAAGTGGCAGCACCCTTCTTATGTTATTATAGCCGATACAAGTTCACCAATATACATCAACATTAATAAACAAATCATACAGGACAGAGAATTACAAACCTATTAAAAATGGAAACATCAGCTTTCATTGCAATTCTACCTTACCATAAAGCTACTGAGGCAGAGTTACATTTATGGCTATTCACTGAGTTAGTATCAGTGATATTTTTTCCTCCCAAAATAGTTCCCATAGCTCACAGATCATTTGTAGACCTTGAGAAATATAGTAAAGCAGGCGTAGTAAGCAGGAACATGAACTGAATCTATATAATTTCCAGGTTATCTCAACCATGATCAAAACACTGAATGTTCTCTGAGGCAATAATTAGCTAAGAGATCAAAACTGGGGGCTTGGATTTTGGCCTGTTTAAATGTGGACCTTGAATATCTTATTAAACTTTAAGTCATATAAAATGGAGCTTGAGTATGAACAACAATTGAGAGAATAAACTGGCACAAGCTTTAAATTTCAAAATAAGTGAATACATATTGATCTGCTAAAATGATTATACTGATAATGTGAGGGGAGGGAAGAAACTCTTCTATTAAAGTTCAGAGATAATCATCACCAATGACTTCTGGGAATTGAATATGCTACAACTCTCAGCAAATTAAAGTATGCAAAACTCTCTAGACTTTTAATGCAGTAAGCATTTCAAAAGCCATTTTTCTGTATTTTCACCATAAATACATATCACTAAACAGCTGGGAAATCTAATTTAGTTTTGAAATCTGCTTAAATTTTTGTGATCCTCAGCTGTTTCTAGGAAGGTCAACACATAATGCATTTAGACCAGAATATAAATGTTATGTAATGAGAGACAAATGTATTGTAAAGAAATAAAATGATTTTATTCATTTGTTGTAAGTGCCCATCTTTTTCCTTTATTCCCCACACAACAGGACAACACGAATTTGATCATATAGAATAATGTTTCCAATTTCTGATTTAGATAGCCAGAAAAATTCTCTTGCATTTGCAAGGCTTATGAAATTCCTCATATGGCAGCAGCGAGTGCAAGGTGGTGGGTAAACAGAGAAACTGGCTTCCTGAACACTAATGAACACTTGCTGACTTTTTCGTTACATTTATCATTGTCTAGCAACAAAGAAAATTGAACAATGATGTTAACAGAGGTTTCCCATTTGGAATTTACAATATCAGCTCTCTTCATGTAATGTTCTCAGAAAAGCATCCTTGCACCATATAATTCCCTCTCTCTCCCAAATGACAGAAATGGATAGAACATCTTTAAAAACAACACCAACACAACTAATTCACTAGGACAGCCAGCATTCTATCTTGCAATGATCTCTCCTTTATCTATATTACTTGGGAGTTGATAGCAAACAAAGTAGTTTTCTTTTCTTCTCCTTCCCCTCTCCTCCCTCCCCATTTCATGTCCATAAGCCATAAGTCTTGAAGTAAGAAAACATAATGAACCAATTTCTCTGGCCATGTTAGTTGCACTCTATATTAACTAGAAGTATTTTACACTTAGGCAAGGTGAGGTTTATGGCAGTGATGCTGCTGGCATTTAACAGGGCTCAGTCCTAGAGCAGTTGGATCAGTGAGCAGCCTGATGGTTACTGCATGTGAATGTAGTGGCTGGTCAGAATACCCAGTGCATCAATGAAAAGGGAGAAGAAAATATAAACCTTAGTAACATTTATGTACATACAAAATTTACAAAATCTCATTTGCCCATTCCTGTCACCTAGAGTGCTTCAAATTACTGTGCCTATGTGAGGAGAGTCCTGCAGAGTAAATGACAGCGTGCCAGCGCTGAAAAAAGAAATTGTCATGTTGGCACTGCAGTGCATTCACAGTTAGAAAACATATCTTTTGCTTCCTTCTGTATCACTGCCTGTATCACTTCATGTCTGTTCTACGTGACACCCACAATCAGTAGAAAGCCTTTGGAAAGTACTTATGTGCTCTCTCCTTGTCTTTTAACTGCTGCACCTTCATACAAGATGGTTCGGCATAAAGAAAATAAAAAAAATATGAGCAGCAACCATTGTAAATAATCCACCACAGCAGGGCAGGGTCAGCTAACCTTCCCCACCAAGACAGAAAAACCAGGAGCACAGGCAGAGACACAGAGATCTGATTTCTGCTAATGTCCAAGCCGTCTGTTCAGCCAGATGGCCTCGTGGAACCACAAGGGGCAGGTGTCACAATCACAGAGAAACCTGACCCTTGCCTTGCTTTAACAAGTTGTGGCCAAAAATAATAATTCAGCAGTGGCCAACAGAACCCTCAAGGCTTTGTGGACTAGCATACTGAGCTTTCCTGTCCTCACCAGGGTATCTCCAGGAACAAGGGGTGGTGTGATTCATTATTTGGATGTGATAGCATGACCCACACAAACATTAGGGGATAATGGGCAAGCCTGCACTCTGCAAATCGAATCACACCATGATCCATCATTAACCTAAGTGAGCTATTGCTTTATTGAAGTAGCCCTCTAAATGAATAGGTCACAGTCAATTTAAAAGCTCAGAGATTTGTTAATGCTCCAAGGACTTATATTCTATTAGAACATACAGCTTGAGCACAAGTAAAATTGTAAGCACTTGCGTTAGCAGGGAGGTAGGGGAGATGGGAAACCAAGAGTTTATTTAATTTCATAGCTATTTTTAATACACAGATTGATATATCATGGCATGTATGTATATATATTTAGTCATATGTATATGGTTGGACATGTATAATCACAACAATTTAGGATTTGCATGAGACAAGAAAAAAGTCATTCCTTGGGGCGTTCGCTGTGCAAAGAGTTCAGAAGAAACTCTGGGATGGTGTGGAAATTAAAGCACTGCCAGTTAATATGAATCAGCAATTCATGAAAAATTAGCATTGCCCTTCAGAACAGATCTACTGAATTGACCCTAGGAGGGTTTTAAGAATAAGCCATTTAATTGCTACTTTAGGAACTCTGGATTTTGTATAGACATGAGTCCAGGTGTTAAGACTGATTTTTCTCTGTTCAGTTTAGATAACAGGACTGAGCCTCAGAACCAATTAAGACAAACCTTTCAAAGATTTCCTCTCATTTTTAGTGCATCCTGGGAGCTTTATTTTAATTGTAGACACCACAGGGAATTAGGAACATTACATGAAGACGGCATATAATCTTGAATGAAGAAAGAATCCTTTTTCTTCTAAATGTTTTGGAACTCAAGCTGAAATCAAGAATTATTTATTGGGCCTTGCCATCTTTTTTTTTTTTTGGTGGTGTTAGGGGGTTTTGTTTGCTTGTTTGTTTTCAGCTGCATTTAGACCTATTTAGATAACTGCTAACATTTCTTGAGTTGTTTGCGTAACAGAGAATGTAACAATTTGCCGACCAGATACATACTATGGGAGAATACAAACCTGCAGGACCCGGGGGCTCCCAGCACATATGGGGAATGCTGCTGGGAGTATGCTAGGCTCTAGACATTGCTGTGTTCTTTCCACCTTGATGTTGTTTGCTTCCACACAGGGAGGGTCAACCACTTCTTCCCCCACATCTTTCCAGCCCTGCACATGGCCCCCTTACAGCTGATACTCTCTCTATTGTAGATTACTTTTTTTTGGCTTCCCATGATGCACTGTGGTGAAAGAGGTCCCTCTCTGCTCTTCTCTGCTCCTTGCAGTGCAACCACACAGGGGCTGACTTTATTTGGTGGTCGGGTTTTACAGTAAGCACTGTAAACAAGTAAACACTCTTGTTCACACTGTTTTGTTCTACGTCAGCATCATCATGTGTCTTCTATTTACCATATACTTGTATCTCTTTGTTCTTCCTCTAACCCCTTGGAGATTTCTACCTACAGGATTGCAATTCAGGATGTCATGCTGCTTATATTGACAAGGGTGGCCAAGTTCCCCCACCTCCCCTATCTTCAAAAACATTATTAATATTCATGCTTAGGGAACTTGATTTCCTCCTTCAGCCATCCTCCACTTGGCACCCACAGCCATGGGATCCAAAGTCAGTGAAATAACTTTGGATGTACATGATAATGAAGTCCCTATGCAACACAAACAGCTTTGCATGGATCTTGGAAGCCTGCATAGGTACTTATAGGAGCCTCTTCTCTGACTTCAAACCCAACTTATCCTTGTATTTATTTAACCTAACTGATATGGCACTTACATTAATAATGAGACAGCTAAGCTAGATCATTAACTTTTATTTATAGAGACTATTTATCCTTGAGCATTTAGAGTTGCAGCATGTATGGTGAGATAGTAGACAGAATTCTCTAGTCTGCTTCATTACTTTGGACAGTGTATAAAGGGGATTCAAAACAGCCAGCAGTGGATCAGCTCAGAAAGATTTGCTAACTAGTTGACATGAGTGTTTGTAGGGGAAAGAGAGCAGAGGTCAGAGAAGACAGACAAATTGACAAAGCAGAGGTAAGTTTGACTGACCCTGGGAGAAGTTAATGCTGTTCTCTTTCTGTTTTGACTTGTGTTAGAACTAAGTAGCTCAAGATCAGGAAGCTGCAACCTGCTGCCTTATACCTTGTCTTCCCACAGCACCCAAGTGGAATCGGAATCTGCCATCATGATTTTGGCCCTTAGTACTTTGGATGGGGCACTGTGTGTGCTCTGGGAGTGCTGAAGGAGCACGTGGCAATAACATTATGCTACTTCATTTTACTGGTTTTAACACTGGATTCTTTCCACTGCTGGACCCTATTTGCTAGAGTGTTTCTGCTGCTGGTGTTGGTACTAGGGCCCTGATTCATCAAGATACTAGAGCATGTAGCTATTACAGCTTTGTTTTTTATTCCGTATCCCACCCATCACATAGTGAATTCATTAGTGAGATGAGTAGG
>NW_005842423.1:626408-665136 GCF_000455745.1 Alligator sinensis
GCCTAAAACCATTTGTAAATATGGGGTGAATTTGCTGAATACTTTTGGCTTGAAATTTTTGTCAGAAGGCTGACAATCACAAAAGAAGAGTATGGTGACAGTACTTTTCTAGACAGTAACTTCCTAAGCTGGTGTTGACATTAATTTCCTAGACTTTCTCTCTACATTTCACAGTGTCTCTTTCCACACTAGAGGAAAAAAGAAAAAAAGTTTTGTTTTTAGCAAGAAAGATTAAAAAAAAAAAATCTGATCCAACGGATCAGTCTCATTGAATACATGAAACCAAACAAATGTTTTCAGTTAGAAAATGTTCAGTACTTAGTATAATTGGTAACTGAAGTCTTTAGGCCAGATTTTATTTCACCTATGGAATACCTAAATGGATTTAGGCATCTTAATTCTAATGTCACCCTGTTCAAGTTCCTGTCTCATTTTCATTCTGATGGGGAAGACACTTTTGGGGAGGAAAAAAATATCTTGTTTTCAGGCCTGCCCTACATGCAAGCCTTTTCTTTTGTTTCAGTCTGTATACCCTGAACTCTGTGTTTTTTCCTTTTTCACTCAAGCCACCAAGTTTCTCCCCTTCTGACAACACAAGCACTTGAAATCAAGAATTAGCCCACAGAGAGGCCCTGGTTAAACCAAAAGGTTCACAGCATCTTCCGATGCACATGGATGAGTACAAAGGGAATAATTGAAGTGGCCACCAGCGCATTTCTGCAGCAGGTTTGTTTCGTTGTCCTGACACTAGTTTATTAACAGGTGCCCTAAATATAAGATCTATTCGTATTACTCAGTAGACAGAAATAAGGAGTGATGCCATTTAAAAGAATAGCCCCAGGATACAGAACATATATAAGAATACAGTAACAGCACTAGTCAATCAATGTATCTGATTCATATGAGGGCCCACCCAGATTTTCACAAGACCTCTATTTTGTTTATGCACAAGCATTCATTTATACCTGCAACTCCCACAATTGCTTGTGCAATCAGGGTTTTCATTTGACTGGCTATATGCCTGACAAGAACACCTGGTTTTCATATATAAATGGCAATTTGTACATCTCATCGAGGCTTTTTAGTACGTAAACCACTGTTAGTCTCAAGGCACCCCTCGGTAGACTCAAGGCACCCCTCAGAAAATACCAGTTTTGTCACATGCAACACTTTTCACTAATTTTTGACTATGGAAAATAAAATAATAAAGCAATTCTGTTGCATAGAATTCAGACAGCAAGTGGGACTGTTTTTAACACTATCACCCCTTATTTGACATCCCTGGGCATATCCAGATAAGTGTGCGTGTGTGGTTTGTGGTGCCACACAGCTGTTTGAGGTGCTGTAAACCACATGCAGCACACATGTACCCACTGGCCAGAAGATCCCGGTGTAAAAAAAAAGCCCCCCAAAAAGTGGCACAACACACACGGCAGCAGTGTGCGCCACCAGAAATGGAGCCTGGCCGTCCAGAGCCATGCTTGAGCTGCCAGCCAGGCTCCATGTGGCTTGACTGCTGCCCTAGGAGGTCCCCAGAACCTCAGGTAAGACTACTGGGGCTGGCACAGATGTTGACTCTAGTCTCCCCTACCTAACCTGAGACAATTTGGCACACACCAGAGTACTCATGCAGGGGCATGCCCTGGGGCACAAAGCAGCAGTACAAATACATGCCTTTGTTATTTGTGCCACTGCAAAAGCACGCCCCTGCATGTACATGCTCATCTGGAAGCACCCTCTGGCTGTGTCCAGATGAGCATGTGGCACCTCAAACCCATCTGTGGCACCACACACCACATATATAAGCATTCCCTCTGCTGCTACTTTGCAGTACAGGGAGCTTTTTTGACCCTTTTTTTGAGACAACCCAGGGTAAAAAAAAAAAAAAGTGGGGGAGGCACATATAGCAGCAGCACATGCCACCCAATACCAAAGCCTGACTGGCTACAGCCACACTCTGGCTGCTGGCTGGGCTTCCCGCTGTGGCTACAGCCCCAAGAGACCCCCAGAACGCCAGGTAAGGCTGCTGGAACCAACACAATTACTAGCCCCAGCCTCCCCTATGCCACCCAGGGTAACCTGCACCAGAGTGTGAGTGGTACGGGCATTCCCCTTGGGACAAGTAGCAGTGGCACAGGGTGTACCACTGCTACTTGTCCCTAAGGAAACAAATGTCTGCACTCATTGGGATGTACCCTCTGAGTTTATCTTGCGAAACATTTTTGCACACCTAAGTGCTAACACCGAGTGGCACACTGCAACACCTTTGAAAGTATCTCAAGGCATTCCAGGGTGCTGTCTCACTTTCTTTAATAATCACTGATATATACACAGTTTGAAAAACTTTTAAAGGGATACATTTAAAAAAATGCTCCACCATGAAAAATAGCGCACTAGAACTGCATGCAAAAAGCATGACATTATTTTAAAATAACCTGGAAGCCCCTACTAAACTATTTGTGTATGAAGTTGGAAAACCTCCTTACAGTGCACTCAAAACCTGTGAGAGCACTCATTCACATATGTGTATGAAAAGTCCTGCATTTCCATGTGAAAATTTGCTTCGAAATGATTTTCCAAAAGTTCATGAGACCATAATAGAATATGTATGGATTCTAAGGACTCTCAGATGCTGAAGAAGAAGGTTAGCCCTTGGGCTAAAAGTATTTTCTAAGTGAAACTTACCAGGAAAAAGGCAAGTAGGGTGGATGAGGATTAGACCTAAAGCCTGGCTCAATCATCTTGAAAGCTTCATAAAGTTCGGTCAGCTTCTAAAATTATCTTTCATTTTCATGCATCTATCCAGCCAAACCCAGAAGAAGGCAATAGAAATTTCATAAGAGAGCCTATTCCAACAATGACTACTTAAATTCTGAAGAATCAAGAGATAACATGGGATTGGATAATTGTTGGGTACTTTCTGAAGAAAAACATCAATCCTCAGACCAATTGTCACATTCCAAGATATTCCTTAATGTATTGATAGAGTTTTTTTAAGTTGTGTCAGTTGCAACAGACCTCCAAGGGACATTACCAGGAGGCAAGATTTGCAATCACAGCAGCAACACTATAGCTGTACTCTTCTTTCCCTGACCAAATGTCTACCATATGCTGCCAACAGAGTTAGCTGTACTCGCTTTGGATTCCCTAATACAGAGAAAAATCCCCTAGTCTCTTAGTTAACCCAGCTTTCTGCCTACTGTGTGGTTCTAAGAGTGATGCAGTCCAGGTTGCATAGCTTCTGTTGTGTGTGCACAAGGTATGTGCTCCTTATTAATCAATATGTCTTTTTAGCAAGCCACCTAGTTTCATGCCACTGATAAGGATTCAGTGTCAGTGTAGGTGCTTTCATTAACTATAGGAAAGTTGAGACTACCAGATTCTGTTTAATCAGGTTCAATTTAACTTTCTCAACTTGACTTTTCTACTCAGAAGGGATTTCAGGCATGCCTTATTCCAAATTCTCACTTCAACTTTTTTTAATCCATACTCAACTCTGCGCAGTATAACAACATGCCAAGCCCTCAATCAGAGCATTTTTTTCATTCAGAAGTGTATTCTTTCTGGTGCTCAGTTCAGTAAAAGTGGGTCTTTATAGCTTGAAGCATGTTCTATAATCCTTCATAACAATCATAATGATTTCACAGGAATGTGGCACAGTGGGAGGCCAACCTTTTTAGCAGGTGTGCCATAAATTAAGCCCACACTCTCCTCATGTGCCACTCTGATTCTCTTACCTTGCCTGGTATGGCACTCCCCTCTTTCCTCCTTACCCTGTGCTTGTATTTTGATATACCACTCTGTTATGTGCTCCTTGACCTGTACTTCTTGCTTGATTGGTTTCTCTTCTTTTGGCCCCCTACCCTATCTGTTGATGTGTTCCCTGGTTCCTCCCCAATGTGCCGCATGCCACACACAGAGGGCTGCCCGTGCCATTTGTGACATATGTGCCACAAGTTGGCCACCCCTGCTATAGTGCATCCTAGAACTAATAATGCCTAAAAGGAGATGAAACAGGGAACGTTTAGTGAGAGTTAGAATGAGCAAAGGTCAAAACACTGCTGCCAGTAACATGAATGGATCCAGACAGGGTAGATGAGTGGTGCAGCACACTGCCTCCCAGAAAATGGGGGAAATTTGGGATTGAGGTACTGCTGGAGCACCTGGGTTAATGGGAGACACCAAGGAGCCACTCAGAGAGCAGGTGCACAAAGGAAGTGGACACCTATCCATGCGGCCTGCTGTTCCCATCTGACTTCTATGGGAGGAGAGCCCCAGAGCTGTTTCTGCCCTGATTCAGCCAGGGCTCTGTGGAGCAGCTAGGCAGGGTGCTAGACGCAGCTGGGGACAGCAGCAACAGTGGTGTGAAGGTTCTTCTTTCCAGTGCCTGCTCCCTGCCCACCTCCCAACCCCACAGTTTCCTCTATTGGCCAGGAGCAGCTGCTGGAAGGAGAAACCTGCAGGTTGCCGCTATTGCTCCTGCCTGAGCCAAGCTCCCCATACAACTTTTCCCTGCAGCCCATGGTGTGAGTGGGGCAGGAGCATCTCTGGGACTCCCTGCATGCCTATGTTAACCAAGGACAGTGGTGGTTGAGGGCAGAGCCCTCCTTCTAGTACCTGTTCCTGGTCAGTGGAGACACTTTGGGGACCGGTAGGAAGCAAGTGCTAGAAAGGGAAACTTGCCTGATGCTGCTGTTGTCCTCTGCTGAGCCTTGTACCCCACATAGCCACAACCCAAGGCTACAGCACAGCGAGGTGGGGGCACCCCCATGCCTGGGATGGTGGTGGCAGAATGGGGGTGTGTTCACACTGCTGCACCCTCCCTGGACCTGCTTCTGGCCAGGGATCATACTTTAGGATAATTTCATTATAGAGCGATCAAACTTCCAGTCACTAGCCAAGAGATGTCCCCTTAAAAGTTGTGTTTTACACATTTTAATATTTATGGTTAAGGATGACTGCAGGTGGTAGGAATATTTCTATCAATGAACCTCAAAACACTTTATAATACAAACACAATGACAAACTGTCATATTCACAGTACACTTAACCAATCAACACAATCCAGCCATCTTAAGTAGAATACAGTAGTTGATTCAGAGTGCCTAGCAGTAGCAATAGCTGTTACTAGAAAGAAAAAAGTATCTTATCTACCAGAAACCAAGAAGTGAACTGAGGTCAGGAAAAGAACTGCTAAACCAGAAATTGAGCAAGACACCAGATTTTGGACCTCTGTCCTGTCAACTAATGCTATAGAATCTCTGTTGAGCATGAGCCGTCAAAAGTCCTGGGTATGTGTCTTGTTCAGAAAAAAGCAGTACTCTCCTTGGCATAAAGGCTTTGAAAACCATATTAAAAAAGACACAAGGAAGACATACATGTCTTAGGCATGCCATTATGTGATGTCCTGAATAGGACATGTGCTCTCTTGAACTGGGACCTGTCTAACTACTTTATTCTACATTTCCCACAGAAGTCTCCTATCTAGCTTACATGCCAGATGTTGTTTACAAGATATGATCCGGTCACAACACAAAACAGTGTGAATGCACATATCTATGTACGCATCCCTTCACCACTTTTTTTCAATTATTATGATATATCAATTTTTAAAATATGATATATACTTTTTAATGTAGATCAATATATTATGGCAAGTAGGGCAAAATAGTTATTCTATGGTAGTTATAGAGGAGTACCGTAGGAGGAAGAACATTTTTCATTAAAAATATATAAATTCAGGTTCCTTCTGGCTATTACTGTCAATTACATAAGTAAAAGCAAAGATCACATGACATTTTTTTCACTGAGTGCAGTACTTAGACAATATTCCTTCTTAGTAGCATTTGTCTGTTCACGCTCTACAGTATGCCCAGTAACTCATTGCTCTGTAAAGTATTTTGTGACACCGAGTATTATAGGTGCTATATAAAAGCAAAGTCTGCTCTACTTAAAAATGACTCATAACAATATCTTCACTTAAAGTATTTTTGTGTATACAAAAGTATGAATGTGTATTATACATGCACGTTAAGTGGAGTTTTATGAGTCATTTTTAAAGTAGAACAGAATTTGCCTTTGTATAGAACTTTTCGTATTCAGCAGCTCTCAAAGTGTTTTATAAACCAATGGGTTAGAAATTGGTAATGCAGAGACTGTAGGTAAATACACATGATTTGAGTGCAGTAGGGAAGTGTATAAATATTACAATTTCTCCCCTTTGTATGTGAGGAGAAGAACTACAACTAAATTAAGAAAATCTGGATGTTACTGGATCTACATTAATTTATTCTCTTTTTCTGTCTCTCTGCTACTTTGCAGTATTAACAGTTTTTATTTTATATGCTGAAATATTATTTGTTAAAAAGGGAGCTCATAATGTTGGGAAAAGTTTAAAATGCGTCTGGCTAGGCAAATAAGACCTTTAAATATTTACAAATGTATCTTCTTTTTTAAACATGACATAATGCTTATATAGTTATTTTTCTTCATCATTCTTTTGGTTTCCAATTTAGCAGATGATGTTTACATTGTAGATTTTCATGAGCTGATGAGATCTACACTGATGGTATTACAGGATGTTGTATTATACAACTCTCGCTATTACTACTGTTACAGTGTACAGTTTATCGGGGAAAAACCTGATTCTTTAACAAAAATATACCTAAAAGGTAGAAGTTGGTCTTTATTAGTCATGTGACTTTTAAGTGGATAATTGTGTTCCACTAGCAAAGTTAGAGTGGAAGTTCCCACCACAACATGATTTCATATCCTACTTAGATATTTAGTATTGACATTATACATTGCTTACACAGAATGATAAAAGTATGGGAGACTTAACTCTCATCTACCTTCAAATTCTCAAGGATGCTGTTAATATTAACAAATTGTCATACATTGTTAGAAGCATTAGAGAAAGGATTTACACAAAAAATGCCTTTTATGACTATCATATTATTCTGATATAGTACATCTGCAATATAAATGCGTGTGTGCACACAGAACTGATAATATTCAAGAACAATTATGGTGTCTTATCTCAGAAGATACATTATCTTAAAGATTATGAAATATATACATATCTGTATGTCTTTCTTAAAGAAAGTTAATGCTCATACACAATTATCCTTACCATGAAAAAACCCCAAACCTAGCTAGTATATGCATGTTTTCATTTTGTCAATTTAATTCATTTTCAGCATGTTTGGCTTGAGTTATATCTCATGAAGTTAAACAGAGGCTTGCAATTGGTCTCTATAAATGAGATGCCCATGTATGTATGTACATACACATGCATGCATGAACACTCCCCACCTACCAATCAGATAACTGCATGACTGCATGTCTGTGCATATAGTAGATGCATGTATGTGCATCCAAATCCTTGCCTACCCATTTTTCAGAGGAGGACTGTGTGAAGAGAGTTGTTATGAAGTCAATTATTGTTCTTCACAACCATTTCTTTCTAAACATTATAATTTATTTCAATAACTTTTCTGAATACACCCTGTGTGATATCCTGGTTATATTTATATACATTTATATAAATAGTAAATTTATGAAGAGAAAAAATATGGCTAATAGATGCCATAAACTTTTTATACACAAGTCATCTACTGATAAGATTTTAAGTTTTTTTTATAAATAAGGCAGTTGTATGCAAATTATTTGCCAGTTAGCTTTTCTGATAATTAAATAACTATATAATGAAACATTTATTATTTATTAAGACTTTATGAGGTATTTATAAGTATACCCTTACATAAAGGGTGACCACATCCCCCCAAAACATCTAGATATAGTCAGTAAATGTGGAATATTTATGCCTTTTCCTTATCATACAAGTAGAAATACAAATATATTCTAGAGCACTCATATACTGAAAGGTCACATCATTAAAATAATTTAGAGAAAAATACTTAGGTATGTAGAGTGTTTGAATGCATAGCTGACATGATCATTCAACTGCTGAGTTATTTGAGTGTTGAAGAGAAAACTGTTATATGAAATGAGCATTTGTTTGCCTCACAAAAAATGGTTTCTAACCATTCTAGCTTTTGGTTGCTGATTGGAATTTTTTGGAAAGAGAAAATATATATTGATGGGTGCAGAATGTGTACCCGAGTACAATAAAGGAACCCTGACATTTAGATTTGGCACATCATTATCTGTTCCATACTGTAGGTCATTGCAAGTGAAAATTCTATTTCGTTCTTATATGGCTGTAAAAATGATAGGCTAGCAGGAACTGAGCATTCTTAGTGGGCAAACCTCCATCTACTGTTTGTGAATAGAACATAAACTGTGGGGGATCGTATTATCTCCAGCTGCTGTGCTATCTAGCAGAATGGATAAATGAATCCATGGACTTGGCGATCAATAAAGATTTTTTTTGCAAGTTAATCCAACTAAAGTAAAACTTTGGCAGAAAAAAAGGGCGTCATTAAATGATAGCTGTGGGAAAAACAAATTGCTTATTTTCTAAGGAAGTCTTTTCACATTAGGGCATTTTGTTTCTTATTACTAGAAGAAAGAACATATTTTCCATACTATCTCCAGAAAGGACACTTTGATCTCAGCACAGAACAGCATAAGGCAACTAGTTTAATTAGTTAACATGCGAGCCTCTAGTTTATGTGTTGATACATTTCTGAGCACTCCAAATCAATTCACCAATTAACTGTATCTGGCTTTTGGTCTGAGGAGATATTTTGTGAAAATCCTGGAAATGGCTAGACAGTTCATTGTGATCAGTGAAATCTCTAATAATGTGTCGATAGGAATAAAATTAAGACCTCCTGGCTGGTTCATATATGTCATAATATCTTGAATTTTAGACACTGTGTTTCATGGAAACATTTTACTCCTGGTGCAGTTTTATTTAGTCCGATTCCATAGACATTGAAAGGTGCATTACCATAACACCTGCTTAGTATGCTTGCATTGTTACGCTTTTGTAATCCATAGATGAACTTGAAAACAGTAGAGGAAAAAAAATGCTTTGGGATGCTACCCAGCACACTGCCTCAGGTTTTTTTTGGGGGGGGGTGGGGAAGGGTGTTGGGTTTTTTTAGCCTTCTATAGTTACATTTCTCAATATATAAAGGAAAACTGAGAACCATCACTGACAGAACACAAAAATTAACATAAATCTTCTATCCATACAGTGAATAGTATATTTAAAATAGGAGAGATTTGTCTGTTAGCATGTTCTATAAAACAGCTCAGAATCTGTATCTACTGAAATTAAAGCCATTTACATTTCTACTTTGCATCCAAACCAGTTAGTTATTTAACAAATATTTAGCAAGAAAAATAAATAAAAATATCTCTTTCTAAAAGGCTTGCTTGCAACATGATTACCCATTCAGAGCCAATCTGTTCATTTAAATGTTTTTATAAGGATTATGTCTTTTTTTACTTATCACCACATGAGTAATTTGTGAAAGACCATTTTGAAATGCAGACAATAATAAGTCAGAGGTTGCATTTAAATACCTTATTCATCAAGGCTGAATTAATATCTTGCCAGAAAACTAATTCTGCCATCTAGCTCTAAATATAAAAAATAGTAAACAAACAATAGGTTTTATCAAGTTGTTCTGAAAGTTACTTGAAGTCACATTCTTAATTTTTGCTCTCTTTCCTTAAGCTTAACATATCTCTTTAAAGGTCAATGATGTGAAAAGTACTGGCTGCCTCCCCCCGCCCCATGTCTCCGCACCCCCTCCAATTCGCAGCTTCCCAAAAGGGGGTGGGGAAGGGAAGAGACAGAGAGAGAGGAATTAATTTTAAAATTTATAAGTGAGATCCTGCTTCTCTGAAGTTTTGTGTCATATCTTATTCACATAGCTGCTTTCCAACCAGAAAAAGTCTAAATTTGGGCATGGTGTGTTTTAATATTTAGCAGAATTACTCTACTTATCCCCAAAAAACAAACAAATTATACCCTACCTTTGTATTTTAAAGTTACTGAATAATCCAATTAATACCCACCTGAACAATTGAAAGAAACAAACTAATCCTCCCTCCCCTTACTTTAACATCATCTTCTGGAGACCAAAGACTTACTCACTTTGTTTAAAACTTACTGAAGTTTTGTGATTCCAAACAAGAATAGGAAGACAGATTAAAAAAAAACAACCCCTTCTAATGCAGATATTAGTTTTTTGCACATGCTTCCCCAATTTCTTAAGTGGCCTCAATATCCTTCTATGCATTGATTGTAGATAGTGTGCATCCCCAAAGAGGCATGCACACCCAGTGCAATCACATTCCAAAAAAGAGAGCCTTACCTGCTAGCTGAAACTGCAGCAGCAACAGCAAGAGGAGCAGCAGCACCAGCAGTATGCACAGTAGCATGTACTGAGGTAATACCTTTTTCTCTAAATCACTGTGGCAACAAACTGCCCTTTCTCGTGTCCCTCTTCATTCACCAAGGATCTCACAGGCAAGGCAGACAGGTAGAAACCACTTTCTTACTGGAAGAGGTTGTCTCCCTTCTCAGAAATGACTGAATCCCTCTCTGTGGTTCCCTGCACATTTACCCTTCAGATCAATACTGCTCTTTAGCAGCAGCTTGAGCTCAACTGCAGCTGATAGAGTCTAGCCAATTGGTATAGAGGATTCCCTTTCTGTCACCCCCTCCCTCAAAAATACACAGCGTGCATTTCAAATTTTATTACTTGTGAAAAGTAATTTTAACCCTTTGCTTGAAACCTACACAGTCTTTTTTGTAGCTCCCCTCAGGCTTCATTTTCTTCTTGCTTTAAAAACAAAAAATCCCTGACTGAGCAAAATATCCCGAGCTGGAATCTTTAAAGCTGGGCTAGATCCACAATGTGAAGCCTAAAAGCTTTAAAAGTGTTAGCAACTGACCAGAAGTCTGCTGGTGCTCTGAAGTGCTTACAATATATTAAATGCCCAATATCACAAAAATTACATAAGCAAACTGTCATTTGAGTATCATCAACATTGAAGTATTTTTCCCCCAGCATTAATAGATTTTTATGACCAAGAAACTAGGACAAACGTTGCTCAAGCCTTTTGGATTACACTACTGTATTGCTGGTCTTGTTAGTACCACATTGCTGCATTTATTTATTATTTCTTTTTCTTTATTTTTTTTTGTTTTTGATTTCCTAACTGAAGGTCTTGGTTCACATTTAATCCATGTTATCTATTCATATGACAGCTAAAACTTCAGAACCCAAGTGTAAGAGGTAATCATGTTGAAGCAATATACAATCTTAGTCCCCATACTTACAATCTGGAAAGCAAGTTTCCTGAATATCATTACATCTCCTCAGCTATAAAATGATGCGCATGAGGAGATATACTGCTTTTTGGACTGTACCAAAATATTTTATGACAGTTTTTTTTTTTTTTTTAATTCAGTGATGGATGCTGAATGTTCAATATTTCAGGAAATCAGATGCCTAACTTACAATCCAAGTTTTAGCCACCATTTAAAAAACTGTAGCCCAAACTTATAGGGCTTAGGTTGAGAGTAATTAAAAGGTGAAAATATTCAGGGATAGTTGTAAAACATACCATTAGTAACTCAAACAGGATGAGGCAATGAAATATACTGTTAGGCAGTTCAAGAAACCTTAACTCTGCTATGTAATAGGACAACGAAGCATGCATGACATTATTATTACAGTATTTTAGGATTTGTAGGTCTCAATTAGATAAAATTATTTTTAAAAGGCACATTCATTTTTTACCCCTTAACAAATAAGTGTGAAATTTGCACAAGGGTAGCCAAGCATGGCACCACGCACAGGTACTGATTTAGACTCTTGTAGACTCTGATTTAGATTCTTGTAACCCCAGGGCTACAAGAATGGCAGCTACTGTTGACCTACCCACTTTTGCTTCCCAGGATGCAAAACTCCCCTGTCTGTGAGGGTCTGGACAGGATGTAGGCACCTAGACCTGTGGATAGGCTCCTCAAGGGCAACCAGGAGGTCAGCTAGGCAGGAGTACAGACTACCAGGGTGTCCAGTCAGGGTCTGGATAAGTGCAGTGGAGATGTAAGAGACATAGCCCAGGGTGCAAGCCAAAGTCAGAAGCCAAGAGAGCCAGGTCCGAGTTCCAGGGAAGGTCCAAGAACAGGGTCAAGGAAAGCTGAAGCTGAGACAGGAGCTAGAGGAATCAGAGAGTAGGTACTGAGTTTCAGGGAAGATCTGAGTTCAGAGTCAGGAGAAATCAAAGCCAAAGTGAAGTTGTGAGCCAGGTTAACCAGACATAGCAGTGAACAGAAAGCTTGCTGGAACAGACTGAAACTGTTGACAAGGCATGCCTGCAGTCTGAGGCTGCAGATATGTTGAAAAGGTCTGAGTGGCACTCTCCACAACCAATCCATTTACTGGGGCAGATGCATTAGGCCAGGATCAGGATCAGGTGTGGAAGCTCAAGTGTTCAACCCAGCTGGGCCTGACTGGCCAGAGGCCACAGCACCAGCAATACTATATACAACATAATACTCCAGTGATATCAAAATTAGCAGTGACATGCAGATACATGGATGGAATGTAAATGTGGCAATTGCAACATCATTAATAATATTAACCAATGAGGTGGGGGGCTTATTTTCCAGTGACGAATTAAATGGTCTCACACTATACAACCAATAAAAACCACTTCTGAATCCTTTCACATCTCCCTATATAAGGTATAACAATTTCACCATTTTACCTCCATTTGTGAAGATTTAAGGTCTTCCCTTCTCTTTACAGGCTAACAGATCCGCCAGCCATAGTCCTTTACATTTTTTTCTCAGATGGGCACCTACCACATGTTGGGATGAACTAGATCACATTAACATTAATTTTAAACTAAAACTGGGACTTAGGGTTAATGTGAGGAAGGTGAATACCTCCTGTTATTCAGATAGACTGCCCATTTGGGCCAGAGGGAAAATAATCCCTTCCTTATCTCAGTTAAATGAGATGCCTGCTAAAAAAATGCTGCTCATCAGGACCTCAACAGGGAGAGTAGGCTCAGTCAGCTGCATAATTACCACCGGGTGTCCAGAAGGACATTATATGTTAGCTGGGGATCCAAGGGAATAGTTGATTTGCCCTCTTCAAATTGGCCACTGGGGTTGATAGAGACAAAGAATGATCTGTTCTTATTGAAGAATAGATCATTCTCCACATGTGCCTTGGGGCAAAAAGTGATATATGGAAGGGAAAAGGAAATAGCAGAGTGTAAGTGATGTTTCTCTAGCCTATCCTCAAGACTGGTTAGTCCAGTATATCACCCACAGATACAGACATTAGGGCTGTGAGAAACTTCGGTCCCTGGTTTGATTTGGTGGAGATTTGGTCCAATTTGGTGGCTGAATCTCCAAATCTGAATTGAATCAGGAGACCCTTTAATCTCTCCAAATTGAATTGGACTCTTCGAATCAATCTGGATAGATTTGGAAAGATTAAGCAATTCGGACATAGATGCAGCTTTAAATGTTTTTTCTATATACCTCAAGGTACCAGGCAGTTTGTGAATGCTGTGATGGGGTGGAGGGGGGCACTTCTGGTCCACTTCCAGGTCCACTGAGGAGCGGGTGGGCCCCCCCCGCCTTGCTTCTCTGGGATGCTCCATCTGCCTCACCATCACAATATTCACGAGCCATGCCTGGTACCTCAAGATATGTAGAAAAAACATTTAAAGCTGTGTCTATGGATGCATCGCTGATTCTCCGAATCAGCATTGAATCTTTGGATTCGGCCAAATTGAATCAGGCACAGTAATCCAAATTAATGAATCGAATGACTGTTCCTGATTCGGGCTGAATCCAAATCAAATAGGGCCAGTTTCACACACCCCTAATAGACAGTGAACTATTATCAAAAGTTAATGCATGTCCATTTCCTCAATGTACAGCTTCCCACTAGTATGTGTCGCTACTGTACTCAATAATTCTAGTATTTAACCACTTCCTGTAACTGTCTGTGTTGCGTAACAAAGGTAAAGCATCCTTCCACAAGGTTCAGATATTTATTCTTCTGAAACAACACAAATGAGTTCTTATGTTAGGTGTGCAGAAAGCTTTGTGTACCATGACAAACTGAACTCCAGGGGACCCAACACAGCAAACAATTTCTTTTACTGTCCATCATGTGAATAAAGCATGAATATGTGTGCAGCTGACTGCACTGGAGAAATGTAGTGACTCTCAAAGTTTATGGTATTTCATTCACCTGGGCTAAGTGAAATGACAGATAAATGCTCTTTTCGATAAAAGTTCTTCCATTAGATAGATGTAAGGAGAACAGGCCAATGCAGTTTTACCAAATCACAACAGAATGGAAAGTATTAAAAAGTTCATTTGTTTTAGAGATAGTACCAATACTGGGGATATTTCCTTAAATATTAGGAATACTACCACCAAAAATAGTAATATATCTCAACCAGAGAGAACACTTGAGTGCACCCCTATTTATTTAAAAGTTTGAGGGGCAGCAAACTAAATGCAATCCTAAAAGGTAGACTAACATTATTGTACTCCAAGCATAATAGCTATTTGTTATGTAATAAATTATACTGTTAGCTCAAGCTATTGTTACAAAGAATATTTATTTATTTATTTTTAAATAGAGGTATTTATATAAACAATAATTTCCTTGAAAATAAGATCTCAAGAGAAAATGTTAGCACCCAACACACCTCCACATCCCCAGCCTATCTGGTTAGAGACTTGATGAACAGCTTATAGAAGGAGGGACAGGAGTATAGGATGTCTCTTCTTTTATAAGAACGCTCTTCTGTCACTAGACAGCCAGAATGAGAGAGAAGCTGTCTGGCTCCTTGTTCTCCTCCTCTTTAAAATGTAAACATTTATCACTGGTTTCCAAGTATCTGTGATTCCCCTCTCTTCCTTCTCTATGGTATAAATCACTATATTTTAGGGATTCTGAAGGTGTGATAAATCACATTTGCAGGCAGGGGCATTGGAATCCCCCCCCCCCCCCCCCCCCCCCTGGGGCCAAAAAAGGGAGAAATGGTATTTTCTTTTCTTTCTTTTTTTCATCTTCCCCACAGCATCATGGACACACAGTTAGATACAATTAGATAGGATTTAGATATTGAATCTATATGGTCTATATGAATGTTTGTTCATCACAATTTGCAGCAAGTGCCCAGTGTGGATAAAAGTCCAAAGGTCAGCTCCCTGGGAAACCTGGCTTTTTACTGGTGGAACCTATGCTTTGAGAAGAAGGGAAGATATGAAAGCTTTGCTGACCAAGCCTCTCTTCCTCTTTAGTGGCCTGTTTCTCTTGTAGTGGTGGGATTACTAGAAAAATGTAAAGACAAGATGAATCCTTAGGAACTGCTAAGTGGACTCTCCTAATGTATGGATTATATAGTGGGTGCCCTGTGACTGATGCACTGGAGCCACTTAACCAATGGCATAACTAGTACGGGTGCCTGAGGCGGCCACCCAAGGGGCCAAGTTTGTGGTGGGGAAGGTGGAAAAAATGGATGCTACTGCAGCCATACAATTACGATCACAAGCAGAAGTGGCAAGCAGAAATCACAGCTGTCCCTGGGTGTGGTAGCTGTCTAGGGCATGTGACCACATCGCTATGCTTCTGCACTTAACTACTAACTATGTTAAGTTACTGTCTGCTTCTATCTTCAGTCATCTGTATGTCTGAATCTATCATCTACTGGACGTATTATTGCTGTAGCATCTACACTGACAGAAGAGGAAGTTTTAGAAGAACTTGATAAACTAAACACTAATATGTCACTGGACCAGATGGCATTTACCTGAGAGTTCTGAAGGAACTCAAAGGTGAAATTGCAGAACAGCTGGCAATAGCATGTAACCTATTATTTCAAATGCCCTCTGTGCCAAGAACATGACACCCACCTTCAGAAAGAGCTTCAGAGGTGATTCTGGGAACTACAGACCAGTGAACCTCACTTCCATCCTTAGCAGTTTGCTAGAATCGATAATAAAGAATAAATCAATAGTCACAAGGACAAATATAAACTTCTGGAGAAGTCTCAACATGGTTTTTGTAAAGTGAAATCCTACCTCACCAATCTGCTAGAATTTTTTGACAGTGAAAGCAAAATGGAAAAGGTTATCATGCCATTATACAAATCCATGGCGCACGCACGTTTTGAATATTGTTTGCAGTTCTGGTATCCACATCTCAAGAAGAATGTAGTAGAATTAGAAAAGGTACAGAGAGGGCAACCATAATGATAAGGGGCATAGAGCAGTTGCCATATCAGGAGAGACTAAAAAGGCTAGAATTCTTCAGTTAGGAAAGGAGAAGGCTGAGCAGGGATATGATAGAGGTCAATAAAAGCATGAAGGATGTGGACCAAGTGAACACAGCTGTTATTCACCATGACACAGAATACTAGAACTATGGGGCACCCTCTCAAATTAGTAGGTGACAGGTTTAAAACTAATAAGAGAAAATGCTTTTGTTTATAATGGGCACATCTACACAAGACGCTAAGGCACCATAGTGTCTGTTGGAAAAAACTGATGCCGCTGCTATGTCATCATAGCAATGTGCTCCCTCATTATAGCATGTTGCTATGGTGAGGTAGTGGTCCCAAAAAGACCATGCACAACCAGCACAGCACAGCACAGTACAGGTTGTTACTGCACCATCTTTTAGTACTTCCAAAAGGAAGTACTACATGACGGTGCAGTAGCAAAGGGACCATATGGCCATGTGTAGACATGCCCAATGTGTAGTTAATTTATGAAATTAATTGATACATGAGGTGGCAGATAGCATAGCCAGGTTTAAAAAGGAGCTGACTAAATTCCTGCATAATAGCTCTATTAATGGTTAGTGAACATAATGTTTGGAGATGTTTCCTCTGGCACCTTTAAACCAATAATGATGGATGCCAGGGAGGGAACTGAATAGGGGTGAGGTCACTCAAGAGAAACCTGGTTCAATGCTCTCCTCTATAGCATCTACTCCTGCCACTATAAGAGACAGGCTACTGGGCTAGAGACAGGCTACAAGGCCACTGGTCTGAGCCAGTATGGAACTTCTTCTGTTCTTAAAGAACTCAAAAGTTCTCTAGATGCAATAAATGATACTATATAGTTAGTACCTGTTCCCGAAGAATTTAGACAAAATGAGAGACAACAAATGGATCCAAGAAACAGATGGGGAAACGTGCTAAGATTTAACTAATTATGCTAGTATAATAAACACTGATCATATCCCAGAATTTCCTTGTCATCACTGAGTCATTTTTCAACCATCACTTTCTCTGGGAATTAGAAATAAACAGGAGGTAGTACTGGCTGTAAAAATGGTTACTCATTTCCATTTCTCTTTCTTACTATATCCCCCTTACTCTTTACTTCACCAATACCATTAGTGCCCATCCTACAATTTGGCCTGTTTGTCTGATGCTGTGTATGCATGGAATAGACTCTTTCTTCATTGAAAGTCAACTTCTTTGAGGTACAAATGTTAATCTGTATCAGCATCAAGTCATAACTTATAACACATAAAGAAGATAGTTATCTCAACCCTCATCACCTCCTTGAACATTTCTCTCTGATCTGTCTTTTTTTCTAAGGGAAAAAGGAAGAGAAAATATCTCCACCCCACCAATATTTTTTTCTCTAAGATGATTACTACTCCCTCCCTCTATTTTGCCTGTCCTATGTCTACAAAGTTAAACATTAAAAGGCTTCATCATTTCCCCTGAAACACTCCTTCCCGCTGCTGTTCATTTTCTTTTAGCAACCTAACTGCTAATCCATTTTGTCTCTCTTTCACCATCAACACCAACATATTCTAGCTATTTCAGCTGTCTTATTTAATTCAGTCTAATATTTGACACGCACTTGTAATCTATGAGACAGACACCATAATATGGCTAAATGTAGAAGGCACAGCTTTATCAGCTTATACTACTAGTTCAGGTAAGTAGTGTGCTCCTGTGTGCATTTTAGGTGATATTGATTACCTTCAAAGCATGATCAACCTGGTAGTGCATGGGAAGGCCATGACACCTCTTCAGTCTTGGCTTGCTTGACACAATCTCCTCTCTTTCTAATACTGGAGATAGAAAAGTTGAGATGAGGGAAGCCACAAGCTTAAGACAAAGAAAGAAATAACTCTCCATCCCATGTGATGTCCTGGACCAATGCTTGGGTAACCCATGGAGCTCCCTTCAAATACTCTTTACCTACCAACCACACAGAAACCACCCAAATATTCAGGAAAAAATATTTTTGCCATGCCAAGTCCAGCCATTTTGGATGGTAGATGAAAGAAAAAATTGCCTCAGTGGATAACCAAGGTCATTATCTGAGGAAAAAATAAATTCTTCCAGCCCTGAAATTTGTGAGGATGCAAGTCCTGTATATCACAGGAGATACAGCAATGGCCTGCCATGGCTACCCTGCCAAGGAAGAAAACTATATTACTTTCTCCACCAGTGTACGAGGCAATCACTTAGCACCACACTCTATCAGTGGACAGGACAAGCCCCAAAAGCACATCACCCTCATAAAGCTTATAGTATGAAAGTTATGAAAGAGGAATAAGAAAGGAAGAAGGGATAAAAGGGAATCAGCAACTCTAACATATCAGACAGGAAGTAAGGGGGAAAAGGATGGATTGCATGGAAAATAACCTCTGTTGCTTTGTCTTGACCTCCTCCCCTTGGATTTTTTTCCCATTTTTCCTAACTGTACCTATTATTACTGAGTAAAAACTGGTGCTCCATTCCAAAATCTTTTACAATCTCCCCCTGGCCTTGAGAAAGACATCAAGGTAGTCAAGCTTATATACCTGTAAAGCACCAGGGGTGCAGATGTGTGCCAGGCTGAGGGCAAGTTAAAATTGGGTTTATTTGAAATATTAGGGGATGACTAGCAGGAGAAGTATTGGGTGACTATGAAATGAAAAATAAGATGTGATTTGTGGCCAATCAGTCTGAGGTTTTCCTAGCAGCCAATTCAGCAGACACCCATAGAGACTGAGACTATATACAGTGGGATTATATACTGGCCCCACTGAGGTCAATGGGAGTTTTGTCATGGGTTTTGATGGGGGCAAGATTTCATGCTGAGTGAGTTTGTACTTTCTATTCACATTCATGTCTGTACTTCAGCATAAATCATCCTACATATCAGAGTACCCTTTCTTTTCCTTCCCTGGAACTATTCTACATCTCTCTAAAATTCATTATCCTCTCATTTTAAGATTTTGTAGCTGCTAAGATTTATCAACTACTGATACCTGAATATTATATGTAATACATCAGTATTTCTTTCAGCATTCTCCAGAAAGATGCCTGAACAACACAGGGGACCTCCAGCTCACATGCTCACAAAACATATGTTCACAGTTCACAAAACATCTATTAGTTGGGAATTATATCTTCAATTCTGTACTCTGTTTACTGCTGATGTATAAGGGCTAGTGCATACATCTTGCCAGCTAAAAATAAGTTAATGCTGATAAATGCAACAAGAAATAGATGGGAAATAAAAACAAAAAAAGCAACAATCTTGCCCAGCTCCCTACCCCAAAATTAATAATAAACATTTTGAAGGCTTAGGCAACAGATTGAGGTTACTGAAAATAGGAAGACAAACAAGATTAACCTCTTTTCCAGCTTTATCTCTGTAGGCATAATGCTATGGCATGTAAAATATGTTTTGCTATCTATTTATCTGTTTATATTTTAAAAGATTGTCTGGGAGCCTTTGACTGTACACTTATGTAGTTATAATGCATAATAAAAACAACTTCCCATTTTAAAAGATTGTTTTTCCAACTTCCTCAATTCTGATACAGAAGATGTACTGGAAGAGACACTATGGCTAGGGACAGACATTCAAAAAGTCTGAGCCTGAATTGATTCAATCTTTGCAGGCTAGTCTAACCTAGCTAGGCTAAATCAGTTTTGTAACCAGACAGACCTCCCAGCCATGGAGGCACATGCCTGCACTGGCTCAGGCTAGAAGGTGTGTGTGGTGGGGGGTGCTGGAGCAGCCCTCCTTTCCCTTCCATAGTGCTGAGCTAAGGAGGGGCATGGCCAGGCCCTGGCAGGATTCTATGATTGGGGAGTGGTCTGCCCCCCCCCCCGCCTGACCAGCCCAGTAGGGAATGTTTATCACCACTAACTCAGTGTTATCAGCCTATTAAGAAAACAACAGAGGGACATTACCAGCTATCTGTTGATTCTGCCTTTGTCCTGTGTGCTGCAGCTCAGAGGTAGCCAGCATGCAGTCTGCTAGCTAATGCTGAGGCAGACACATGCAGACAGGCAGGCAGACCCATGCAAAGGCTGTCTGAACTGCAACCAGGGAGCAGAGGGGAGGAGCCAGCTCTCCTGTGGAGCAGACAGCCTTGCCCAGCCCAGCGAGCATACAGGGATGCTGGGGGAGTCTGATTTAATTTAAAACAGCAAAGGGTCTGGGACAGACATTCCATAAACTGGTTTGAGCCAAATCAGTTAAGTCTGATACTACATTCAACCAGGTTTTTCTCAAACCAGTTCATGTGCACTGAACATCTGATCACTTAAACTGGTTTATGTGTAATGTCTATCTCTAGCCTAAGACATAAATCCTACTACAGTAATACAGGCATTGGGGCTGAATGGAGTACGATTTTTGGAGGTGGGAATAATTACATATAGAAAAACTTTGGAAACAATATCACTAGGTATTTAGGCAAGCATGCGTTGTGTATAATCTGCATAATTGAGATAATAATGGATATAATAAATGTTAAAAAACTGCCTCATCTCTGTTATCCTTTTTTCTTACCCAACTCTTCAGAACACAAGGCAACCTGATCCATGGTTACACAAATGATTATATCTCAAAATTGCAGAGATTAATTTTTCTGAATTAATTTTTTTCCCAAAAAAGTATTGTTGAAAACTCAATTTGTAACATTTTTTTTTTTTTTGAAAAGACCAATTATTTTTTGTGGCAAATATTTAAATTTTCTCCTTTAATGATGGTCATATCTGCAAGCAGTTGCATGTGCCAGAAGATAATATGTCTGCCTTGTGTGTATTGTGAGATGTTGAATACACTTGAGTGCTGTAATAAATAATGCATTACTTCATTAATATTCATAATTATAGTAAAGATCATTCAGATTTCTCTTTGAGGGAAAAACAGACAAAATCAAAAGAAAAAATCTGTCTCTAAGCTATATACAGCTGAGTGAAAAATGGAGTTTTGAGGTTTTTTGGAAATTTTGATTTCTCACAATTACATTTAGAACAAAATCAAAATGTTTAAATAATACTGGGTAATTGAAGATTTAAGACTGATCACTTGGAAGTTGAACAAAATATTTGAAATTTACAATACTGAAATATTTCATTTGGATTTTTATCTTTGTCACCGGTTTTGCATTTTACCCTGAAAAAAGTATGCTATTTTTCTTTAACATCTAATAATATTTGTAGACTTATCTGAATCCTATAGAAGAAAGGAAAATATCATAAGATATGACAATGGTTGTGCTCCAACCATGGTAGCTATTGTACAGAAGTGGCTAGCAATTGATACCTCAGATGTAAGTGAAAAGAGCCTATAGCATAGTGGTTCTTAACCTTTTCAGACCTGAGGCATTCAATGAATGACTGGAGACATCCCCCATCCAACTCTAGGCACCCCTTGTATAGTGCCAAATCTTATATGTTATCTCATTTGTGACTACAGGAAAATAATCGTGCAGTTTCTCTGTTGGCAAGAACTCAGAAAGACCACAACAGAGCAGAGTGTTTTTAACAGGATGTATTTCTATTTGAAATTTCTGGGTTTATCCTGTGATTCATGTCTATGCACTTAAGGCCCCTGCCAAACATCGCATATATTATGCAGTTAACTGGTTAATCATGCAATAAATTCAGACTGGCCACATGTGAAAAGTAAGACCGACCACACATGCAAAGTAATTATCATGCCATTAACTAGTTAATGGCACAATAAATTTAGACTGGCCATACATGCTAAGTAATTATTCCATAGAAATACAGTGCTGACACTGTGTGGCATCCTGAGCACCCTCAAAAGGTTTTCAGCGCACTCCAGGTTACTGTGGCACCCTGGTTGAGAAACTTTGCTAGCACATGCAGGCAGCCATTCAGTTCTATCTATGGAAGATAGATTCTTCCTTCGCTCCTTTCTGACCTCAACAGTGATATGCTTGATGCCCTGAAACAGTATTTTGCTTTATGATCTAATTTAATAAATTCATGTTAATCTAATTTCTTACCCCTACTGCAATTCTGTACTTCATAAACAATTCAGTTAAAGTTAACATTTAAAATTATATTGTTGTAGTGTTCTAGCCTTTTCTTTTTCTCATTACAGTATAGTTTCCTTCAAAATACAGTGTTTATGCAATAATAAAAAATGAAGCTTGTGATACAAACATAGAGTATATGGCAATCTTAATTTATTAATGTGGGATAAAATAAATATTGCACAGGCATTAGTGAAACCACCAGCTATAGACAGAGCTGTGATGAAGAGAGAGAAATCTGCCTGCATAACGTTTTCTTTAGGACATCTCCTATCCCTCAATACTTAATTTATGTTAGTGAAGAATATAAAAGAAAAGCCATATTCAGGACGCAAATTAAGTGTCAGAGTCTATTGAGAGAAGGAAGTGAAAACCAAGTATGCTTATCAGCTCTGTTGCTATCAGACAGTCTGATTATCATCAGGGTAAGGTAGGATAAGATTGGAGTAAATCTGCTGAAATTAACAGAATTATAAAAGCAAACTGATCTAACTGAATACATATTCCAACCTAATCTCTTTTAGGTAAAACTCATCCCAAATCACATTACCAAAGAACTGCAATTAGAATACAGTTAGTTCTATTTGTGGTACACATTAGATATCTGATACCAAACCACCTTCTGCCATATGCTTAGAAGTTGGGGAAGATAGTATGTTGACACTTGCTTCCTTTTATGAAAGATTTTTTTTTTTTAAGTAGAAATAATTTATTTTAATCTTAATGTCACATTTCCTATGCTTCCCTGGTAAATTTGTGGGAACCAACTTTGGATGGAGTTAGAAGGTAGTAATGTTCCATATTATTGTCTTACAGTTGCAATAAATTTGAGGCTGGGAAAGACTTTGGCACCGCTCAGTTGTCAGCTTGCATATTCTTTAGCATTCTTGTATATTTTTAAACCGTGATATCTTTAAAGGTAAACTCGGTGAGGCAGTTTAACAGTTAAATAGGAGGCAGGAGCAGATAAGGAAATAGGAACCCTTGACTAACCTTGACTGCCTCCATAAAGGGAAATTACATATTTCAGATATACTTTGACAGCTATGGAGGACCTCCTTCTTGCCAAAGGCAGTTAAAGAAGGGAAGACTTATGTCTCACCAAGTAGGAGATTAGTTTCTTCTAAACTTCAGGCCCAAGATGTGCATAAAGGCTCATTTGGGGCTATATATCAATCAGTTAGCCGTTATTTTCCAAGACACAGGAAATACAGCAGCTCTTGAGCAGCTAATTTTTTCTTTTATTTATTGCTCTCAATAGAAACATTTCCTTAACTTTGGAAGATGGAAACATAAAAAAAAGCTATTATGGTACAAGGTAAACCAGGCTCACCACTACAAAAATACATAAACAGGAGTAGATTGCTTAACCATAACAAAATTATACATATATTTAGTGGAGGGGACTCTCAAATTTTTTGTTGTGCTAAGTATCCAGTTGCTTCCATGTCTGTAGCATACCTGATTTCATTGAACCCCAAATAAACTCCATCTGCTTCCAACAAGTCCTGCAGACCCAAATTCTGGCAAATACTGATCACTTCTACTTGTTGTCCTCTTCTTGGGAATGCACATGAAATAAGACCTGTGCCAACTCCTTGTTTCTTTGGTCAGTGGCAAGCTTACAAGGATCCCAGACCTGCCATTCACCCCAACATGCTCTTTGGTACCCGTGAGTGTGTGCATGTGTGTGTGGCAGGGGGGATCGCATGAGGGAACAGAGCAGAATTAATGGGTGGTACACTAATTACTCCAAGCCCTGAATCATTAGTAGTAGTATAACAATATTTGTATAATTATCAGAGAATATTTTACTTCTTTATGGTAAGTGATGCCTATAAAGTGACAGAGTCACTCCATTCTTGCCATTATTGGATAGAATTCTAAGTCAGACAAATAGCTAATAACTAGCACCTTTGAGTGAAAATAAGGCAAACCCCAGAGCCGAGTGACAGTGGGTTTCTTGGACAAGGTTTCCATTTCCCTTACTCAAGTGACTAGAATATCTTTCGCTGCTCACAGTACCATGAAAGCCAATATGGTTAGAACCTGATTCTCAGTGGGTATTCTGGAATGAATGAAAGGCAGCCTCTCCTACTGAGACAAGAAAGTATAGTGAGCTCTGCTGAGCCTCTTAAGCACATGGGTTAGGTTAAGTCAATTTGAAAAGTAAAATATTGTGTAATTTAATCCATTTTCATTCCGCTAGATATGCAAACCAGCTCAAAATTCAAAATGCTTTGTTAATAAGCTGGCTTATATTGTCAGTATACATTTGACAAATTGGTGTGTGGGTGGTGGGAGCATACAAAATGCCCCAGGTTCATAGATGCTTTAAGACTTTAAAAGGACGGAAAATGTTAAGTGTTTTACATTTCATCTTGAATATTCAAACTCAAATGCAAGTAGAATCAGTAAATTTGACATGCAAGTGAAATTTGATGTATCTGGATTACAATATGATGTATCCTATTGCCAGTGCTGGCAAGTTAACAAAAAGTCTGAAAATCAATTTATGTTTCTCTCTTGCTTTTTGCTCACCACCAATGTTCTCTAACAATTCTGTTGAAAATCCAACAGACAAAAAATAAAAATCCATCTGACTTTTTCCATAGTTTATTGGTTTTATGCTGCTAGCTGTAAAGCATAAGTTTCTTTGTCTCAGTAAAGAACATAGCTCTGGCTGGATGACAGACAGGAAGCTGATATATTCAGTAAGATGATGACATTTTTAAATAGGCATTATTCTTCATATAATCATAGTTTAACTGATGTGTGTATGTGTGGGTTTTTTTTCCTGCTTCTCACAAAATATATTTTCTTTCTCTGACTGGTCACAGGGACAAACATATATATAAAATGTAAAAGATAAAAACGCAAAGAGAAAATGCTTTCAAGTTCTTATGCAAAGCTATTTTCTCTCTCCCCTTAGTCTATACAATTTGAATTTAAATACCAGTCCCTTGTTCACTCAGTAATATGATCTCATATCCAACAGTATCTTAAACTTTCAGAAACCATAATTTAAATATTTCAGTGATTTCTTAGGACAATTTTCAGGAGACTGTTTTCAACACCTTTTGAAGCATAAGTCTATCAGGACTGTGGCAGTAAGCCTGCAAGCTAAATCTCTATGAGCTTGTTTGCTGCTTTGATCTGTGACTGACAGCTCAGTAAAAATAATAAACCTCATACTTGAGGGGTTGAATAGCTCAGGGAATTGGTAATGAGCTAAGGAGTCTTTTAGATCTAGATTCCTGGTTTACATGTGACCTGGCTTAGTTATGACTGAAGGTTGTTATCACCTGATGACTGTTCAATAACCTATGTGGATTGTGGTAGTGTTCTTATTTCAGGTTCTTTTTGACAGGTATATATGACATCTCAAACGAACTGGCAGAGCAGGTTAGAAATTGTTTTAAATTTTTTGCAGAAAATTTAAACTTCTGGGTGACCATTTTTAAATTATTTGTTTTGGCACATCTGCCAATCAATTATTTTCCTTCTAAATTTTCCTGATGGCCCTTCATGGGATTTCTGTTTCAAGTACCTCATGCCTCCATTCTCATATCTGGGGAAATTCACTGTCTGGACTGTATATTGATCATGATGCACCATCACCTTCTGTCTCAGGTACATTATGAGAAAGTCTGGTTGGGGAACATGGCCCCATCAAAGAGATTTAGGTACACTGGCATTCATCAAAAAATATTTGGACAGAAAAATTAATCAAGTCCTATGTATTAGCTCTCACTGCAGTTTTAATGTGTACAAGGATTGAACAAGTACAGTATTTGTAGTGAAAATTATTAGATTACAAAAATTTTGGTATAGAGGGAAGATAAGTGACATATACAACAGCAGTAAAAAATTAAACAAGTGGTGCATCAGAAAGAAAACTCATTGAAATAGCATATGAGGCAAAGTATGTAGCATAATTAAAAAAATTACTCTGATGTTATTGTCCTATGAAACTTGCAAGGCTAAACATGTGGAAAAGATACTGATCTGCATTATGTAGGACATAACCCCACTGTTAACTAATGGCATTCAAATAAGCAATTTCTCCATGGCATAAATATTCTGTAATTATTATGGAGATTCCCATATATTCTTCTGGAGCTTCTAGTAATAGTTACTCTTTGAAACTGGACAAGAAGTAAGTGCACCACTTGTTGTAAGCAGCTTCATAATGCATGGTGTCACATGGGTGCATACACACATACTAACTTACTTACAGTTAATTTGACTTGATTTTTTAAAGTCAACTTAACTGTCAGAATGTACACACGTACGTAGGGGCAGAGCTGATTTAAATACAGTGTAAGATAATGCATCTCTGAAGTGTTGAATCTAGGACTTAAAGTATGTTGTGATGGCTGCCACCATGTCAAGAAGCTGTATATGTGTACACTCTGCCATGACTTAACTTAAGTCAACTTACTTAAATCAGCTTAGTTAAGTCGCCTTATTTTAAGTCAATTTAGATGTGTGATCATGCTATGTTGTATAGAGGTAAGGCAGAAAATGATGGGGGTGTTGTACTATAGTCCCACTTGTTCTGCAGGCAGCATTTAAGTCTCTGAGCCTGTCCATCCTACATGTGCATTAGCACAACGTGCATATTTTTAAATAAATAAAGTTTCTAATGTTGTAAAATGTGCAAAAATGATGTTTATTTCCTACCTATGGGGACTTTTTACCATCTTGTACCATCTACACTTTTCCCAGAGCCTGATGAAGGGACTTTGATCCTGAAAGCTTGCAGAAAAGGACAATGTTCTTGCCATTTTCCAGTTGATCTAATACAAGGGTCTAATAAAAGGTATCATTTTGGAATGAAGAGTTCTAGTTTTTTGTATGTAATTTTGTGAAATGTGGTTGTCTAATACATATTTTTCCATTTAGGGTATTATTTAACACAAAAGCTTCTCCTGAAATGTTGCTGATAGGTATTGTAAGGCCTCTGGGACCTCTTTGTGGGTACCCTGCCTCCCAGCGACTTCAGGGTGAAACCCTGTTCCGGTGCCCCCTAGATGGTCTGGGTGTTCCCCTCTTTCTCGCCTGCCAAGTCTTTGCTGTTATAAGTTGAGGAGGCAGTTCCCAGTTGGGGCCTGGAGGTGTCTCAACCCTGGGGGTTGTCTTTGTGGGGCTCCAAAACCTTCCCTTTACCCCACCCTTACCACACCTTCGGCCTGGGATGAAGCTGCTTCCTGCAGATGTTCCCCACACTGTCCGCCTTGCCAGGGCCGGGTCTTCAGGGCTGTGAACCCTAGTGGGGGGCATCCTTCGATCTCAGATTGGTCTCCCCCTCTTAAGAAAAATAAACTTGTCCCATCTGGGGTCATGCACAACTCAACAGAAAAGATGCCGGCACCTGCCGATAGAGCTCTCGAGCCTGCCTTCCTCTCTCTCGGGCTCCTTTCTCTCCCCCTCCTAGGGACTTGTCTGCCTCCTTCCCCTTTAGCAAGTAGGGGTACTGGGACCTTCCCTGTGATCCATCCGTACCAGTTCCTCCGACATCCCCACGCTGGAGTCTGGCTGACTTGGGGTCTGGCTGTCTTGGTCGCTCTTGCCAGCATCCCTCTGCTCCCCTTTCTCAGGGCTCATGGTTCCCTGGGCTCTGCCTCCTCCAGAACTGTCCAAGGATGATTGCGAACCTGGGGGTCTGCCCTGAATCCTAATTCCAGGGCTCCTCGTTGGAGCCTTGCTGTTCCCCTGCAGCACCCCACCTGATTGCTGCTCTCCAGGGCGGCTTCTTGTTTCTTACCGGACCGTGAACCCACCTCCTGCCTCACCGGTCTCCTGGTGGCCAGCTGCCACCCCTTCTGGGGAGCTGGGGTAAGAGCTGGAGCCTCCCAGCTTCTCAGACAATGTCTCCCAGCTGGTGCTCCATTCCTCTATCCCCCGCTCCACCCCAGCTGTTTTTCTGGCCGCCTTTTGAGCAGCCCACGCTGCTCAGAGGCCACTTTCCTAACTCTCCCCGACATGCAGGCTCAGGCAGCTGCGAAACCACCAATCCTGCATTTGTGTTAGCGTCCATGCTCCAGCCTCCTCCCTGCTGCTGTCTGTCCCGGCTCCTAAGGTAAGTGCCGTGGTGCTTTGGTTAGGGGTCTGGGCCATGCTGGGGGGCTCCTGTCTCCCCTCTCACATGAAACTACACATACAAGCTCAGCAATGCCTTCCTTTTAGGGAGGGCTCCTCACCATTTCTTTAAAACAAACAATTTGCTATCACTTTCTGCCAGCAAAAATATGAGAGCACAATGTATTTCAGAGTTAGGGGTGTGTCTACGTTAGTGAATGCAGAGTTCAAAAGTTGGCATGTATACCAGTCCAGGTTCTTTTTCACTTGCAGGGTGTTCTGTGTAATTATCAGTGCTTTAGAAGAAAAGTAGTATCCCTGTGTTGTTTATATCAGAAAGTGACAGTTTCCATAGCAGAAGGATGAAATCACTCTTTTCAGTCCCCAGCTTGATAAGCTCAGAGGCAACAACTGCTGTCATTTCAGCTTTTTGTCTTTAAATAATGTAGTATTTGGTACCTCAAGATGCCATTTGGTCTTCCAGCAGAGCCTGAATCTCACAGAATCATCTTTCTATGTAAAGAATATCAATGTTACTAAATTGTTACCCACTGGTACTAAACTCAGTAACGTGAAGCGTACTTCATTTGGCGGTAGATACTAACGTGTCAGCCTCTAAAATATAACAATGTCAAGGAGTTTTAGATACATATCACCTCCCATGTTCTAGGCTAGGGGTAGCCAAATTGCAGCATGGGCAGCCTGTGTATGGTACATATTGGGGTGGAGACTGGCAGCACAGTGGCATATAGATTAGAGAACAGGAAACAGATTATCAGATCAGGCTGGGAGCACAAGGCAGGAAGCAGAAAACAAAACAGTGAATTGGTAAGGGAGGGGGATGGGAGTGGCAGCTGGGGAGAATGAAAGCTAATCTGGGGCATGCCTACCAAAAATGTTGGCCCTCACTGTTCTAGACTGCAACAATCCTCTCTCTTGATGTCTGTTTCAAAATCAGTCATGAAAAAATTAATTGAAATAATAATTTTAAAAGTACACATAGCTTCTGATTATCTTCCATGCCAGAAGCAGAGAATCTCTTTTGTGTGTCATATTTGAGTAAGCAGATCACTTTCTTATTTCATGTCCAAGCAATTGCTTTCATTTTCCTCAAGGCTGTTGAAAGCATAGTAATGCCAACCACCCAGCTCTCCTCTCTACTAATAAACAGTTCACAGGAACAGGATCTCCCCTGAGTCACATTTAGAATTAGAGCTCATAGAATAGTACAATATGTAATTTGTTGATGTCAAATATATGTCATGAGTTAACTCTGCTTCTCATGTTAGGGCTACATTATTTGTTTATAGTATTTGTTTGGAGAATAATAAATGTATTTATAAAATGTTGATTATCCCTGAATGTTTTATGATTTTTGGCATAAATGGTGACTCATCTACAAACAAGTGATACTCTACTTACTATTTTCTCTATCTCGGTAGTTATTTTCCAGTATGACTGTTCATTATCCATTCAAGAAGGAGAAACAATACCATGTGATTCAGCTAACCAATCACATACCCAGAATACTGACAAGCAAATAACTAATGATTTATTCTGCATGGATACCTAGTGAAAAAGTCATGAATTGAATTTCGATTGAATTTGGTTTGCACAGGCAAGATCTTTTGTTGGTGTAAATTTAACATGCATACATTGATTTCAGCTGAATTAGCCTTTAAATGTACACATCGGCTGATGTATGTCAGTTCATCATACATTACATCTCATACATCAGTATTTGTGTGGCCCAAGTGGGACCCGAATTTAAAGGAATTACACTTGAAACTGGTCATTGTGGTCTATGAAGAATTCACCATATAACCTATCTACTAATACTATCTAAGGAATGTATTCAGAGATTACGCAAATGAACGCTGACATAAACAATAAAAAATTTTGTAGATTTCTGGGCTTGTTCATAAATTATTTACAATCAGAAAAAGACTATATTCATTGGTTGACTGGTTAAATTCACAGCTCTCATCATGGCTATGATTAATACATCTTTTTTGGCATCAAATTTAGGAGTCTCAGTGCATCTACACGTGCAGTATCATGCCTTAGTTAATGCAAATTAAATCTCATATCTCTTATTGTGAGGTACTAGGGAAAATGCTCATTAGCCTGTCTTAATGCACATTATCTAAAGAGCAGGCATTTTTACACATGCAAATACCTCAGCACCAGGTGTTTTTAAAAGCTTCCGGCACTGCTTTACTTGCAATTGTATAAGCAGTGAAACGCACATCAGCACTGAGAAAATGGTGGTGGTGCACTTTTGACATAGAAGGTGTTTTAGTTAAAAAGTGCACAACCTCTATTTTTTGTGCACTGACATGCATTTTGATGCTTATACAACCTGCACATGGCACAGTGCAGTTCACATCAGCTCATGTGCAGAGCCAACTCAATTAATCAAGTATGGTCTAAAACAGAAGATCTCTGCTGCATTGTGGGACAAAAATGTGTGTGTATAAATGCCCCATGATTTTTAAATGACATGTACTGTGCATTAGCCTATTTTAATGCACATTAACTAAATAGCACAGTTTTTTTTCTTTAATCTCTCTGAATGAAATCGGAACCCTCCAAATCATTTCGGAGAGATTTGGAAAGATTTGGGGATTTGGACGTAGACTCAGCTTTAAATGTTTTTTCTAGGTACCTCCAGGTACAGGCAGCTCATAAATGCTGCGATGCTGGGGCACATGGAGCATTCCACAGGATTGTGGGGGGATCCTCAGTGCGCTCGGCAACAGACCTGGAAGTGAACCAGAAAGACTTCAGGTGCACTTCTGGGTTTGCTGGGGAGTGCACTGGGGAGCCTCCCTGTGCCCCCTGGCTTGGTGACTGGTGCCTGCTGGGTCTGGGGACCACCTGGAGTCCCCCCATAGCTGTTCACCGAGCTGGGGAGGCATGCGGGGGGGGACCCTGTATGCTCCCCGGTGGACCTATAAGTGGACCGGAAGTATTTCTGGTCCACTTCCAGGTTCGCCACCAAAATGGGGGGGGGGGGGGGCTGCGCTGCTGTGGGATGTTCCATCCACCCTAGCATTTCAGTGTTCACGAGCCATGCCTGGTACCTTGAGGTACGTAGGAGAAACATTTAAAGCTGTGTCTATGTCTGAATCACTGATTCTCCGAATCAGCATTGAATCTTCAGGTTCAGATTCAGTCGAATCAATGAATTGAATCACTGTCCCTGATTAAGCTGGATTTCCAGCACATCAGAGTAAACAAAAGTACAGGTATAAATGTTCCATGTGTAGATGTGCCCACTGTGATGTGATGAGGTCCAGAGATCTGACTGGTCTTTTTCAATAACACATCAGATGATGGCAACTTTCCCATAAAGTTCTTGTTTGTGGCATTGAGGGTTATTTCAGCAGTAGGTTCATAAATACCTGCAGAATACAAGCTAGCATTTGTTGTTAGCACCATTTGGAAAGGTCCTGCAGCATCATTCAGCTGAATAGGCTTTTTTTCCCCTCCATTACAGCTTCCCTGAATATTGTATCAGGTAAGGCTTGGCTGAATGCCTTTATTTTCCCTGATATGCTTACTCCATCTTGCCCGGTATTCATGACAACCCATAGGTTTTAAAAGCAACCAGGCCAATTTTGCTTGCTAAATATTGAAATAATAAATTTGGAAACTCTTATAAATTACAATACTCGTTTGCTAGACCCAATGGACCAGAAAAGGAGGGCGGTAACAGTTTTCTGACAGACTATGTATTAATGCCATCATGCTGTTTAAATTTCATCTGTCCTGTGTGTGCTTCAGAGGTTAAAAAAAATTGCAAGCTAAGACAGTAATATCATCTTACTGTGTTAAAGACACCTATTAGTCATGTTCCAGGCAAATAGGGATTTATGACTCAGACATAATTCTTCCAAATATGCCTGCTGTTCATAAAAGGCAGAGATATATGACTCAAAAATAACATTGAGACAGGAATAATTTTACACTTCAGTTTGCAACATTGACTTTCCTCCAGAATATATAGCAAAATCTCCATGTTTTATGAATAGGTTTCTGTCAATACTACAGATTAATGGCTCAAACTTCCAAATCAAGTGAATTTCTCAGCCAAATAGAGGAAGAAATCAGCTCAGAGAGTGAAGAAAGAAGCGTGTAGATCAGCAGTTCCCAAACAAGGTGTCACAACCCCAAATGGGGTCACAGGACTTACAAGTAGGCTTATGAACCTCACAGACTTCAATTACCCTGAATAGGTTCAGACCAAAAGTAGGGTTGTATGTAGTCACAAGATATGGGACAAGGTCATGGACCAAAAGATTGGAAACCACTGATGTAGATCACTTGTTCAGAGAGCTCTGCATTGGATGAACCGAGTCACATGCTACACATTTTATCCAATGGTAATATGCCTTCTTTTGTAATTGAGTACTGAAAGGAAAAAAGAAACCATGCTGGGCCTTTTCTTGGACTTAGCTCCTACTCCAGTCTATTTGGTTTCTGTGGAAAGCTACAATTTTTAGGAAGGGTAGCAAACTTTATAACAGGAAAGTAATATGTTTGGCAAGGTAGATGAAAGAATCTCTGAACAATTCTAATTTCAGGCAGATGCAGAATAAACTCTGTTTGACAACCTCCTCTTGACTACTGATCATGTTAGGGTATCCAACCACTTAATTCCTAGATTGATATGACTCTAGAAGCTTAAGAATTCAGACACTTCCCTTCAATCTTGCATCTTTTCTGAGGTGCAAACTCCCTGATCAGCCCATATTAATTACAAAAAAGTTATGTTCTTAATTTAGGATAATTGTAGTTGTCACAATCATTGAATGATATTGCTAAAGACTACATGGAAATCTAGATTACCACAACCTGAAAACTTGCTTGCAACTCATTGCAGAAAAAATGTTCATTGAGAGAGAGAGAGGATAAGACAAGAAGAGAAAGCTGAAATGTCTCCTTTATAGCTCCAAAGAGCAGCTGTAGGTCTAGCTCACAATCCCAATCCTGCAGTTGAATGCAGTGAGGCATGGCTGTCTCCCTCTACTTTGTTACTGGATGTAAAGATTTACCCATTTCTCCTTATGGACTGTTAAATGCAGTCAGTGGTCATGCATAGGGGGTGCACCCCCTGACAGGCAGTGTTCCCTGCTTAGGTGACAGGCAGGGGAGGCAGGCAAAAGTGCTGGTGAGCCCCCGGAGAGCACCAGGCAGGGAGTAGGGTAACCAGGAGAAGTGATCCCCGTGATCCCCCCATGGTCGATCATGCTGATGGTGGGTGGGGGAGGAGGGGGTTCCCCTGTGGCCAATAACACCGTCCCAGAAGTGCCAGCAGAACTTCCATATTGGCATAATTGGCCAATTGACCTCCACCCCAAGTCAGTGCAATCGGCCCCAGAAGCTGACTGGCTGCTGGGGGGGAGGGAGGAGCAAGTGCCCCCCCTGACTCAGGAGGCACCAATCACCCATGAATGCAATTTAACTTGCACTTCTCTAACCTCCTCCTTTCTTAAAAGATGTGTGTTGGTACCAATGGAAATAATTACAATTCAAAGACCAGGGGGAACATCCAGGAATATCCTTTTTCAAAGTCAACAGTATTAGGCAGAAATGCTAGATGATTACATTTTAAAACTCTAAGTGTTTCCCAAGAAAAGGCTAGGTGTCAGTATATTTAATAGGGAGGTTTTTATTATTTTAATAGGCTAAAACAATGTAGGCATCTAATCTCTTGCTGTTGGTTCATTTTTGAGTTTTGTAATTGTTTTTATTATACTTTCACCCAAATAAATTAAATCTGAAGGTTTTCATAAATGGAGATAAACAAAGATGCCTCACCACCAAAACCTGGAAAATGGGTGGCATTCTTCATTGTATATTACTTTCCTTTATTTAACCTGAATTATAAATCTTTGCAAAATAATTCTTCACATCCAACAGGTACATGTCTGTCACCAGCATAGATGAAGAACCGGTCTGTGCCTATTTTGTGGGCAGCCACAGAAACTTCTTTTATAGTTGAGCTGATGTGAAATGCCTTCTCCTAATGAGACTGACAATATCCTATACCAGTTGCAATGTGGAATAATCCATGCTATTTCCTCTTTTATAACTTGCCCTCTGATACTGGAAAAAGCAATATATAGGTGTTAGTACGTGATGACTTGGCATTGAATTCTGGAATTTATGAGTAAGTGAATAGAGAACCATCTGCTGTTGCTTCCAACTCAAAAACCCAGGGGGAAAGCTGGCCATAATGAGATGTGACGTTACCTGTTGTTGCCTTTGCAGGTACCCATAGACATAATTTAACTTTCTAGAATTTTTAAAAAAAACTTATATTAACCAAGTTTCCTTGTGATACAGTGTTCAGACAACCAAGCCTTTTGTCCCTGTCCAGATGAGGAATCAGTACACAATTCAACAGTATTGCCTTAGATATATCCATAAGGTAAAAAAGGAAACAAGCAGGAAGCAAAACAGTTTGAAACAATACAGTATTACAAACTGGTGTTTGCTTGTAATTTGTTTCCACTGCATTTTTTTCTCAATATACTAAATAATGAAAGGATCCCAAATATTTGAAGACCTTCATCCATGCTCAGCTTAATGAGAATTTATATGCATGCTCTGGGGGGGAGGGGAGCCGCTTTAACTAGATTGGCTCTAATTAAAGTGCCCACAGCATCCCATGTATCAGCATCCCCACACTGAAAAGTGGCAATGGGGGCTCTTTAACTAAAGTCCATTCGACGAGCTTTAGTTAAAGCACCCCGCCACCATTTTTCAGTGTGGGGATGCTGATACATGTGATGCTGGAGTCTGCTGGAGTGTGGTAATTGCCACACTCCAGCAGACTTGATTAATCATGAATTACCACATCTTTTCATTTTTCAGGGATCATCGAGTCTGCTCTGACACGCTGCAATTATAATGCATCGGAGCAGCCTCACCGCACATTTATAGGTGCTCAATGGATCTAAAATGCTTCTTAAATCTTTCTCTCAGTTCATATGAACCTACTTCTTTCCTACCTCTTACCAATCTCATGCAGTCAACATCAGTTATGCTTCTCCCCTATCCCTTCCAAATCTTATGATTGGCTTGAAAAAATTACAACATAATTTTTAAAATGATAAGCTTTGGAATTTTATACATTCTGGGGGGTTGGTTATGTTTTTAACCTTTATGATATGTTTTTTTCACATTTTCAAATTTTTACCTACCAAGAGGCTGACAACTAACTTAAAACAAACCTCCCCCCACCCCCCGAAAAACAGATGAAGTGCTGAGTAATTCATGATTCCAGGAGCAGTGGTTTCAAGACATATTACAAAGGTAACATGGTTAACATGCATACAGTCCAGTCCTATTTCTAAGGGGAAGGACCCTTGTTGACAAGGAGCCTACTTCCAGAATTAATGAATGGCAGTTATAGACCTCTGATAGTCCTCCACAATGTACATTTTTTTCCACTGGAACCATTGAACGGGAAGTAGCTCAGAATATTTAGACTGTTCTTAGAAGAAATGAGCTTAACCAATCACAGTGTTTTCTCATTACACCCTCTTAGCTAAGTGTATCTACAACCACTTTATGCTTTCTAGGTTTATGGTGAACTATAAATGTGCATTTAAAATCTCTTTAGGATTTTACTTTGTAAGAAACCACTATACGGTACTGTGGTCTACTGATACAATGAATTCTGTAACTAGCAATTATTCTTGATGGGTCTTGAGTGCCTCTACAATACGAGCCACTCCACAGCTGAATACTTACTCTCTCACACACCCAATTTGTCACTCCCTAAAGGCACTATCTGCATTCACAGCACCTTACTTCGTCCACTCAAGTACAAATCTGACATAATTCCATGTCCTATTATATTTTGACAAATGAACAGGTTAGGCCTGAGAGTTTAAAGCATTAGGTGATTTAGGAATGTGTGTTTCTAATATATTCTTTGATCTTCACACAGCAAAATTTTCCACAAATCTACAAAAGCCACAAAGATCTACAAGCAAGTGTGCCTTCCAAATCTGCAAGATACGTAGGACTCGGCCAGTTCTTTAACTTTCCTGCATCTGATGGAATGAATAGGCAATGCTGTAAGGCTGACATTTGTTTCCCAACGCGTCAAACCTAAATTTCATAATGAGAATTAGAATCTATACAGTGCCAGCCCCCTGCTGCTTGCATGCTTTATAAAAACCGAAACTGTCTAGAGAATGGAAATGGGGGAGAAGAATGTTTAAGCTTCCCCATTCCCTCCCCAGAAGGCACTTGGCAATTTCCCATGATCCCTGCAGGCAACAAGTGAAATCAACAACCACCTTCCATGCAGGCTGCCAAATGCTAAGTGCCCTGGCTTTCAACTTTCTACTTCCTTCCAGATCTGGCTGACAGCTTGCTACAAGGCAGGGAGGATCAGCGTTCTGGTATTCAACCTCTTTGAAGAGGTGATAGAAGTAGGAGTTGCAAGGTCAGGGCTCAGCAGCAGGAAGACGAATCAAAAGTCATCTGTGGAGGGCACTGCTACATGTTACACTTAGCATGTGCTATCTGCACTTACAATGCCAGCATCTGAGTTTTCAAGCAGTGAAGCATGTATTAAGTGCTATTGTAGTATAGTAAAGTTAGGATCTGGTGAGGAGTATCTCTAGCTTGTATTAGCTAACATGTGCTGAGCTAATTTTGGACTGCTTCATGGAGGTAATATGATCAAGGGAGTCTGGTGTGGGGGGGGGATGGAGGTGGGGAAGAAGTGCAACAAAGCTGTGTTTCAGATTCTCAGTCTCTTTACCACACTCCAGAGCCTTGAACCAATAAAGCTGTCAAACAGCTATTTTATGTGCTCCCCTAATCCACCTCTACCACACTGGAAACTTGGTGGTTCAACCCTCTCCTGTGAGAGAGCTGGCAGCACAACAAATGGCTTTGTTGGGCTCTCCCCTGGCTTCACAGCACCACAGCCTTGCCAGCTCCTGCGTCCAGTGTGGTGCTTGGGCTGGGAGCCATGGTGGCATGGCATGAGAGCTGGTCCCAGCCCCAGTACCACATAGGAGCAGGTTCAAGTTTATTAAGTACATGAGGATGTCTCCAGTTGTCAGGACTTTAGATAAAGTATTAATACTTGATAGAACATCAGAGAAGCATTCTCCAATCTCTGAACAGCTCTCTCTCATACTAGAATAAGCCCTGAATGTTAAAATGAGAGATGATTCTCTTGTTTTCTCTTAACCACTTTTATTGGATGATAGTCATGCAGCAGACCTACATTACTGAAATATCTTGCTCCTGACATCTTGTTCAGCTTGTTAGATATATTTGGGTGCGGGGTGCCTACATTGAGCTGACAATTAAGTCTCTTGTAGTAAACATATTGATTTCTCTTCATTAATCTTCCACACCATTACAATTGGATGACATATGCTACTCATTGAGAACAGTCACTAGCATAAATGTCTTTTTGTAATGTTTCCTGTCATAGAAGAATGTTATAGAAGAATGTTCTTCTATGTGAGTTGTATGAATGGGAAACCTCTAGGTTCAAGGATTGTTCAGTGCTGGACAGTTTTTCATATCTGACCAGTTTTTATTTTCCATTAAGAACAAGATGGCATTTTGTAGAAGCAGCTGTTTGAATTGCTTTCTTTCATTCCCTTTTACTGAGGATTCTGTCAAGTCCACTCCATCATTTACTGAATAGGTTGCATTATGGCCTTGGTTTCTGTGAGACAATTCTGCGTGTTCTGTTTCACTAGCTGTACATGTCTGCCAGGAAGGTTGATTGTTCCTATAAAGAATTCTTCCTTTAAAACTGTTTAAAATAGAGTTCCATTGAAAACAGTCACAATTATTACATGGAATTTTCATACTGTGAGCACATCATGCCAGCACCCTCCTTTCTAGTACTTGGTTTTAACCTATTAAGCTTTCTAAGTTGTCTTAGTTTCCTGAGAGGCCATTTATCTTTGGGCACCATACTGGCACAATGGAGTGAGACAGGTGTACTTGGGCTGAAGCCCCCTTGATTTGAGGAAGAGAAAGCTGATGGCAAGGTATCTTCATAAGTCTGTTGGTTATGAAAGTTTTTCGCTCCATGTTACAGCTTTATAGTCTCTGAGGGAGTGTGTAGATGAAATGGGAGCCCTAAATTGAAGCAGTGGGTTTTTAAAAACACCACTTTCATTTAGGGCCCTTTAAGCCCCTGTGTCATGCATACACCTGAACTTACCTGTCTCTCCGGCGGCGGGCAGGGAAGGACGAGCTGTCAGTGGGTGGAGTGGTCCCTGGGCTGCTGGGAGGGGGGGCGGGGGGGCTGGGGGGTGGTGGTTCCCTTTGTGGGAGGAGGGGGGCCCCCC
>NW_005842423.1:665306-665860 GCF_000455745.1 Alligator sinensis
GGGGGCAGCACCCGCCCCCATCCTAGGCAGCACGAACCCGCAGGCACCAGGCTCGGGCAATCCCAGGTGGCACTACAGCTGCAGAGGGAAGCACTGGGGCCCTGCGCAGCTCAGGCAGACAAGCAGGCTCCAGGGGGAAAGAAAAAAAAAAAAGATCAGGCTCTCTGCTTTTCTTGGGTGGAGCTTGCCTTCCCAGGTTGCTGCCAGGCTGCCTGCACAGGCTTCCTGCAGAGCCCCTGAGCTGCATGGAGCCTGGTGCTTTGCTCCACAACTGTAGAGCAGCAAACTAAAACTCCTTGGAGGAATTAACTTTCACAAATAACTCCTCCAAGTAGGAGCTTTAGTTTGCTGCTTCCCAAGTCATTTAAGGTGCATTACATTGCCGAATTTGCTACAGCGGCTGGAACTACTGCACAATACACCACCGCCTTGTGCAAACACCAACACCATTAAAGCGGTGCAAAAGCATTTAACCCACTTTAAAGTGTTGTGCACACGTGCCCCTCATTTCATCTACACACAACCTAATTTCTACCCCGTGAAAGCACGCTTTT
>NW_005842423.1:665891-701074 GCF_000455745.1 Alligator sinensis
TGCGGAGGACACTTTGCTTTATTATTCTCCTGCTGTATATATTGCTATTATTGGAGGGGAATGAATAGATTAATGGCCCATTCATTGTGAAAATTACATTAGGTCCAGACATCCACAGCATGGGATGGGCTTTTATTTAAGTTCTATAAATCAAAACAAATACAAAATCTGTAAAGAGCAGTCCAGTATGGACATTCATGCATGCTGACTTGTTTTCACATCAAGTTTGCACCAATCCATGAGAGGAAAGAATTCTTCTCTACTCATCTGAAATCTTGGCAGGAGCAATTCTAAAGCTATAAGCTGGGTCCCTATGCTTTATCCTACCAGCATTCAGTAGAGGAGTGGTGATTAAAAAAAAAAATCCTAATATTTCACAAACTTTTTTTCAAAAAATTACAATGGCATCTATTTCAAACACAGAAGCATTAGAAACATTTTCAGAAGTACTTCCCATAGTTATGGGAGACATTATTTTTCTTGTTGTCTCTCAGATTATTTGTTATCAATTTCAGCCCTAATGTAGTGAAGCACTTGAATATACACTTAGCTTTAAACAAGATTAAGTACATACTGTAAGGACCTTGCTGAATAAAAAATGGAATTGGTACTTTATGTACAAGCCTAAGTCCTTCACTGAACTGCCTTAGCTCCTGTAAAGGCAACGTGCTTCTCTTTCAAAGCTGGATTCCTCCATATGTCAAACTAGTTTTGCAACTATCATAACATTTATGTAGGCATTCACTATTGTTAACGGTGTTAAAGTTAATAATGTAAGAGTATTTTTTTTAAAACCTATACATTTACTGTAGCATGAAAACAGAAATCCTTGGGAGCCTAAGTTTTTCCTAAAGGAAAAATGCCTTGCTTAGGCAGATGATTGAAGAAGTGACAAAACTAAGATTCTAACACATACTGTTTGCCCTAAACTCCAGATTTCTATTCTTTCCCTCAGATGACTGTAAAATGTTCAGCACTGACTTCTTGTTATATTCTATGATATAAAATGCCAAATTTATTCTGCAGTCTGCTCCTGGGGCAACACAACTATGTATGGGACACCTCTTATTCTGACTTGTGTTAATGCCAGACCCTAGCCCTTCAGAAGTAAATATAAATACGCTAATAGTCATCATCCTGAAACCAGTCACATTATATAATAGTATATTTTTTATTAGTGAAAGTTAACATATGATTAACATACATTAGCATTCCATCCAAATATTAAGAGATCTTGTTCATAACCTGTATTTGATCCTTGTAATGGCACGCGTATGTTTGTTCAACTTCTTATAATGTATTTATAATGTATTTATTTTATTCAAATTCCAAAAATGGTAATCAATCAAAATATGACCTGTAGACCAAACCATAAAATGCAGCGCATGGAACTGAGTCATCCAGACTGTGGGGCTTCCCAGGAGTTCAGAAATTTGGTGATGGGAGATCAGTGGCAGTGTTAATTGTTGCAGCTCTGGGAGCTGTACGACAGTTAACACTGCCATCACTCCCCCAATGCTTTTTGCATCCTTATGAGCTAGACAACTTGGCCCTGCATGTTGGATCAGGCCACACCATGACCCTGAACCAGCTGCATGGGCCCAGATCCAGTGTGCAGGGCTGAACTGTGGCTGGATCTGGCATGGAGACCTGATCCTGTGAAGTAGATCCACCAGCTACACCCCACTCATCCGGCCTGTGCACTGGAAAAGTTCAGTACAACTGTTAATCACATATTATAAAATCTACTGTAGCCTTAAATTTGTCTGTCATGATTTTCCATTGAAATCATTAGTTTATCATTTTTCCATTTCAGGCCAATAGTGGAGGATCATCCATTTTCTAAAGATGGATTTATATGTCTAGCTACTTGTGGAAATTATGTTATAAATGGGTTAATTGAGCTGTAATTATATTATCAATGGGTTAATTTCAATGGTAACTCAGCAGAGTCCCTTGTGCACACAATATCAAAAACTGCTTGTTAAGTATACAAAAGTCCTTATTTTAAAACTATTATTCCTAGAATCCATTCTTTACAGTTAGACACCTCTTTTGGATGGTTTTAATCCATGTGGTCTGGGTGCCTCTTGAATATTAATATCCCTTGTCAAAGGAAAGAAAATAACACTCTCTGTATCAAGTGCCTGATCTGGTGTGTAAGGTCTGGGGCTTCCCATGGGTCTGGAAATTTGGCCATGTAGAAGTAGTGCCACCACTCTCCCGACACCAAATTTCCAGACCCATGGGAGCCCTGGACCCTACACATTGGTCAAGCACTGGACGACACAGAGCTATGGGCTGGATATGTCCCATACAATGAGCTTCATCCCCCCGCTCCCCCATCTCACACCATATCTTATTTTTTCATGAAGATACAGATGTATCGACTGGTCACTGAAAAATACAAATGATTGCGTAGGGGTTCACCTGCTTAGAATTCCTGGGCATGCCACACCTTCTAATATTAAAAGAACTAGTCTTCCTTTAGAAAGGTTATATACTTTAACTCTTTGTATCATCCAAGGCAGTGGAAAGCCAGCAGCCTTTGTAGTATTATGTGGAGACTATTTGCTAACTACTAGGATCACTCATCCAAAGAGATTAAAACTAATTCAAAGAGATTAAAATGTCAGTATACATTACGTTCTCCCAACTCAGTCATCCAAAGATACTGATCAGAGAGAAAGCATGGCCCACATTCTAACAACATATACCTGGGAAACTTCCTGGTTTCACTACAGTCTTGGGCCCCCATCTGAAAAAAAAAAGAGATACTAATGCTTGCCAGCCTCATACAGCTGTTGTGAAGATAAATACAATGAAGACTGTGAAATGCTTAGATACTAGAGGAACAGGAGAAAATAAGAGCCTAAGAGAGATTTACAGTATGTGACTACATAGGTTGTACAGTTTAGCATCATGACACCTCTATCCTAAGTGCATTTTTTAAACATCATAATACAAAATTAGAAGTGCATTACTCTTCATGTTTGCATGATTTTTAAATCACTTCTAATAGTAATAATTTCCCTTCTTTGCCCCCTTCCTCTACACACACACTCAGTTGCTGAAGGTCATTTATTAGGTATAATAAATGTGAACGCTGGGACCCCCAGAACCCTAACAGAACCCTCAGGACCCCCAACAACCCCCAGCCTAGCCAGAGGTAAGCAGGGGGCTGTGGTGGGAGGGACTTAGCCCAGCTGTGGGGAGGCAGCTGAGAGAAGCTGAAGAAGGTCACATACCCCCAGCTCCTACTTCACTTAGGCCTCCAGGGAGCCATGTGACTGAAGCCATACCAACAGGCATGCTTCTAGGCCCGGTGCACGAGTTAGCATGGGAGTTCACACAGGAGGGCAAGCTGGAGGGCATGAGGCTCTGCCAGTGAGCCCCAAGGGAAGGTTGGCACAGTAGTAGCCAAACCACCACCAGTGCAATGCTTCTAAGCACCTAGTGCACCTGTCTCCTCATGGCCCTCCTGCACCTCATGCTGTGGGTGGACTCCTGCTGGCAACTGCTTCTCCTCCTCCTTGGCAGTGCCAAGGCTGTGCAGGGTGGCAGTAGCTCTATTGGTTGTGAGGAAGCAGGAGAGCTCCTCACAAAAGGGCATGATGTGCCTTCTTCCCTGGAACATCTTGTTGGTCTCTGTAGTGTACCTTCATCGACTTTGGGTTTGCCCCACACTGCACCCAGTCTGTGTTGTTACCTTGAACTTGCATCTGTTCATTAATTTGCTTGAACATCTACCTACTGTGGAGCTGCTCCTCAGTGTCCTGTTGGCCTCAGAGGGAGATGCTATCCCTCATCTCTGTGACTACATAATTCTGGGCCCAGTGTTGCGTACTGGAAGAAGGCAGGGCAAGGTCTGCCACAGTGTGGGGTCTCAGTATCTGTGGGTGAGTGAGGTTCTGGTTGATGGATGTAGATGGGTGTAGTGGATTTGGGGCTTGGAGCATGGCACTCCCTCTGCATCTGGCTCTAGCCCCTGCTCCAGAGTGACCATACTGGCCAGACCATCCCTATGACCCTTAACTTTCCAGGTGGCTTTTACTTGGCAACCTGAAGATGTCAGATATATCCTGTCTCCCAACCTCAAACTTTCCAGGGGCTTCTGTCTCACAACCCAAAGGTGGCTGGCTACATCCTGCCTGAAGTTTCCAGAGGCATCCAGCTATCTGCACCAGCTTGGATGCTCATAACCATTGCCAAGCACAAGTGCTCCAGGAACATGTACCTGGCAACAAAAAAACCCTGCCAACACCCCATGTCAACAAGAAACAGGCACCTGACAGCAGTGGCAAAGCTCCAGAGGGGACAGGGTCCCATCCAGACCCATTATAAGGTTCTGTATACACTCCTCCTATTTGAAGTGGTTGGGTCTATATGGGGATTTAGTTTGCTGGGTGCCTGGGTCTAGCCTTTGAAATGTGGGGTCTGTGGGACTGTGACCAAATCTTGGGGTATAGGGTTCCTAGCATCAGGGTTCAGGGCTGTGGGATCATGTGCAAAACTTGGTGTTTGGAGTTCCTAGCTCAGTGTGCAAGCATTGGGGTCTGGAGCTATGCCTGAGTCTTGTGGTTCTCTTGGCCTCAGTCTTCAGGTCTGCATATAGGTCATGGAGCACTTTGTGCTGGAGTTTTGGGGGGCATGGAGGCATAGCCTGGTGTCTGGGCCATGTGCAGGGAATATGGCTGCCTCAGGCAGCCCTGTATATGTATGTGTCCTGAAGCTGGAGGCAGGGCTAGGGACCCAGGTTGGTCTTTCCTAATCCTGAGACAGCCTGGGGTGAGAAGCTGGGCTATTTTCCAAAGTAGCCAAATGGAGGCCAAGTTCCAGCATGCCTCCCTGTGAGTGAGGGATGGGATTGGGGGGCGGCGCGGGGAGGGGCTTCAATGCACACTGGGCTAACTTGAAGCAATAGGGGAACTTTGCAGGCATTCAGTAGAACAGTCTACCTCCTATCAATATAGTTTAGTATGCCTTGAACATAATCTAAATGTAGGTCATGTGCACCATTTGGAATCTGATCTAGGTGCACCCCTACAGGTTTAAATTGAACTAAGCCCACTTAAAACAATCTAAATGTAACAGCTGTACATCCCTTAAAGGTACAGTTATTGGTGGTGCTTTCATTTATCACATGTGATGCTGCAGTTTTCTCTCTCAGGAAACTCATTTGATAGTCAGGAAAGGTGGTTGAATGATACTGAATAGGTTATTCTACCCTAAGACAGAGTTTACTGAACTAGGTTAAACTATGCCCCACTAAAGGTATAAAAGGAGGACTTAAGAACTCAGGAGATACTTCTGTCTAGCCAAGCTCTTATAAGTATCCACGGGGAGTATTTACATTCGATTCAGCTGGTCCTGAGAGAGATCAGCTACTTTGAAACTGGCCTTTTAAATGCAAAGCAACCCTGGCTTAGAGGGGCACTCATAAAATAATAACGTCTGCCATTAATGTAATATTATGTTGTATGTTGAAATAATGCATTCCTACATAAAATATGAACTGCTGTGGTGATTTATTACAGCCTACTCTATGACACCTTGAGATGGTAACACAACTATTTTTAAAAATAATTTACTATATATGTATACTACTGTAGTTATTTCTAATGGAAAGCAGACTCATACTACAGAGACACACATGAACACACAAAGATACACTTCAATGGTATATATCCCTTTATTACTTTAATATTTAATGGGAACAAAGATTAATTCTTGATTCCTTTATTCATTTCGCATCAAATTAATATATTCAGCATTAAGCTGATAGTGTTAAAACCACACTAGTTAAGATTATAAACTCTGAAAGGTAAGGCTTTTCTCCTTGTTATATAGTTGTATAGTGTCTAACATAACATGACCATGGCCTCTTAATTCTATAGCAACCAAAAAAAAACCCTTAATATGCAAAGAGTACTATGTTTCTCAAACACCTGATATCTCACACACACACGCCTCTCTTTTGTTTTGTCAGGTACTAGTAAGCTGTTTTGTAGAGAAAATATATTTGTTTTCTCTGCAAAATAGCCTACTAGTACCTGACAAAATGAAAGAGAAGAAATGGCTTTTTGGTGATATTTTTTACTGGACCAATTATATAGTGAATTGTTGTACTTTTATGATTTCCAGGTCCTGCAACACCCTTCTGAATTTTGTACTAAGGTATAACATTCACCAAAACATTCCTAATAGCATTATTTGTCAGATATTTGTCACAAAACTCTGGAGTCATTGCCATTCAGTATTTGGTTCAACAAAACTGAAAGTTTACTGAGAACAGAGGATGTGTATAGATGTTCAGGATTTTTCTCCCAGAGCAAAATGGCCGCTCCAGGAGAACAGTAACCCAGGAACAATGAGGATTAAATGGCTCCCAAGAGAGATTTTCCCTGGGAGAGCAAACTTCTTGATACATACCTTCAGAGATAAAGCTGCAGGATAGTCCTCCAGCATCCCAGTGTGCTTTGCCAATCCTCCCCTTCCCTCCCACAGATCCAAGGAGACAGTGTGTCACTCAGCCTGGACTCTACTGCTGCAGCCCAGCAGGAAGCCCCTTCCTAACTAATCCCCTCATTGTGCTGCATCAAGACAAACCCTGAGAGGCAGTCTGGGTCAGACAATCAGGTCTGGTACACACTGCTGTTGCCTGGTAGACTGAGTCAGCGGAGCACACACAGATGTATGCAGAAGGCCCCCTGACTACATAGCAGTTCAGTATTCAAATGTCTGCTTAGGGGTTCCTAGGTAAATTTTTCTATCAGTAAAAACAAACTGGGAAAGTTCTCTCGGATCATTGAATGTATGTATGCATACTTAGTTTTTCCTGCTCTTCAGAAAGGCAGCAATGTAGTACTCAACTTGAACACCAAATAACAAATGCCTACAAAGTTACATATCTTTGTTTAGGGGTATTCTCTCTCTTCTCTGAACTTTCAAGTACTTAAACTTATTTAATTGGTTTTGTCAGATCATCACATAATGGAAATAACATGTGTATTAGTAAGGTGCCTGATATACCTCTAACATTTTGCAAGTCAGATGCATTGCAACTACTAAAAACAGAGACACACACACAAACAGCTCTTCTACTAATATATTATCCTTGTGTCCTTTCTATCACTACGCTGCTTTACTATGCACTGAAGAATTACTGCCACATCATCATCACCTAATGTAATAAAACCCCACTGGATTTAGAAGAACTGTAATCTTAAGTGTGTGCACCTTATGTGAAAGAACTGGCAGCATATGAGCTGACCTGTGCCAACACCATTATTAATTCTTCAGGAACTGTAAGCAGCTTCAGGCTATAGAAAATAATTTACTCAGGAAAGCAATAGGGACTTTCAGAAAAACCTATCAGGTGAATAGTCTTTTTCATCTCTAAAAACAAGCAGACAATGTTTTTCAGGGATTAAAGTCAATGGCAAATAGAAAATATCTCCAAGTATCATTATGTTTATTACCCATTGCTCTGTTAATGTACTTTTTGCTGAATTGTGTTTATTACAGCATGTGTTTTAACAATCTGCTGATTTAAAAACTGTTAATAATGTTTTCTTGCCAGCTTTTACAACCTGTCAAATAATTTAGATGCCCTTCCTGAATGGCTGTTGTAGGAAGGCATGCATTAGTTAATAATACCACAAAATTGAGCTCTTCACACATAGTAGAATTCCAGGGGCCCTGTAAATAAAATAGGGGTGTCATTGGAAAACATTCATATCTCTGCACCTTTACAAGTAGACTCAAAATGAGAAATCAAAGTATTTTCTCTCATACAAAACTTCCAGACACAATACAAGAAGAAAGGTAAAACTTCAAAGTGCTCCATTTACACTGGAAATTTGCATAAAAGAGTGGAGCAAATATATTTCGAAATATTACACACAGAATAATCTACTGGGGAAAGAAATGGTGACCATCAGATAGCTACAGGCTCTAGTGCAATAATGAGAGGTGAGTACTCAGAGGTGTAACAGGCCATGTATGCCCTGAGCAGCAGCAGTGCACATGGCATTGGCAGCTACCAATGGGGGCCACACAGCTAGCTGACAGCAGTGGCTGCTAGTTTGTGCCCCTTTGCAGAGAGGGTGGCCAAAGCTGCTGTCCAAGTAACCCTCCTCTCCCTTATTTACGCTACTGATTACAGGCTGGAGAAGCCAGGAAATCTTTATTTCTATTTTTATCACATCTATACTTATTGAAACACTCTTCAGAAGCAGTTAACTATTCCCTGTTTTAGTGATACAGACTAAAGATCAGAGACTGGCTTAAAATCATATGGCAACTGACTGTCAGAATCAAATTTGTGCTGGGTTTTTGTTTGTTTGTTTGTTTACGTTCAGAAAGTCGAGATGAACTTGATAAAAGTTTTACCTTAAAAATGGGGTAAATGGTATTGTTAAAATGTTTAAAATTTTCAGCATGAAACATTTTTATTCAAGGCTGTTTTTGTTCCATTTCTTCTCAGAGCATGCAGAGACCTCAAAGATCTTGTGTGAATGCAGAATACACTATTCTACCCCTGTCAAATCCTTATCTTACTTCATGAAAACCTCCAATGGAGGAAAATTTTTGGATTCACTGGGCAACTTGTTCCATAGTTTTTATCTAAATCCCCCCTTCCCTCCAATTTAATCTAAATCCATTTTACTGCAATTTAAATGGTGTTTTGTAACCTCAATTTTGGCTACAGACAGAAGTTGCTCTCTCTCTTCTTTATGGGGGTCTTTTAAATATATGAAAATCACTATCTTGTTCCACTTGACCTCTTATTCTCCAAACTAAATGTGCAATCTCTTTCATACAACTTGTACTGTAGCCCCTTAATCATCCATACAGTTTGCCTCTGAATCTTCCCCAGGTTGTCTACAGAGTTCTGAAAATATAATAAAACAACTGCAAACAACATTCTAGATCAGGCATAACCAGCAGCAAGGAGAGGTGCTATCATTTCCCATCTCTTATGCAAATTGATTTTTTTTTTAATTGACTTGCTGCTTGCTGCTTCATGTCAAGACTGTGATTCATGCCTTTCTCTACCCGCTGCTTCCAGATCCTTTACAGCAGTACAACTGTCTGCCTAGCTCTCCTTCATTCTATATTTGTGCCTTGTGGTATTTCTTCTCTAGGGAAAGTAACTTACATTTGTCTTGGTGGATTTTTATTTTGTCTGTAGCCCAGTAACCTAATGTATCAAGGTCCTTCTAAATTCTACTCTTACCCTCAAAAGTGTTTACAACCCATCTCAGCTTTTTGTCGTGTGCACACTTGATCAGAAAGCTTGCTATTGCATCCCAGAACGTATCCCTTAGGAATACTTATGAAACCTCTTACCATGCTGACAGCAATACATTGATATACATTCTTTGTGTAGCAGAAAGCCCCCTTTGTACATTTCCCTTCTGGACACTGATATAACAGCAGACCCTTCTTACCTGCAAACCCCGCCCCCCCCCCCTTTGTGCCTTTTTTTTTCCTTCTCAGTATTTTCCTTCTTAGTATAGAGACCTAGTGCACTCATGAAATGGGTGTGGCAAGGCTCAGAGCAAGCCAGAAAGCTGAAGTGGCTTTCTGTAGGAGAAACCTACAAACTACATCTACATATCAATTAAGCTCAGTGTTACTAAAGAAAACAAATGAACTAAAATGTCCACTGCAAAGACTGTAAATATATCCTGGTGCTAATAACTCACTTACTGTCCCCAGTAACCTTTGATCCTCACTACTTCACATTGCATTTTTATATATTTCTCACAGTGCATTTTTATATTTCATCTGTCTTGTCTTGATATTAGCATTTTTTATTTTATATTTTATACTCTTAAACCCTTAAGGAATGTACTCCCTGTAGAATGAAGTTACACCCTGGACCATTGTTAAAACTGCATTGAAATTATAATTGTAAAGTGATAAAATCTGTTATATTCAACAGGTCCCTTAAGTGAATACGAGTGAATGGTGATCATCAGTAGGTAACTAAGTAACAATAGGAACTCCATTTTAAGCTAATCAAGCTAAAGAACTGATTTCTGGAACTAAGCACTCAGCCTACCGACTATTCCTGTAACCCATGACAATACAGCCATTAAGTCAATAAGTCAAGAGTGGACTGCCAAAACTTCAGGTACCAGCAGGCAGAGACCCCTGTGACTAACAGCTGTCATGCACTACTCAAGACCCATGTGGGACAGTGACCTCTGGATTGAGTAGCCAAGATGATGCTGCAGGAATCACACAAGTCTGCCAAAAAGGGATAAAAGGCAGTGAAGTTGACCCTCAGTGGCAACGTGTCATCTAGCACCTGACCTACCAAGACAGATGGACAAGCAGGCAACCCCCTTCTTGAAATGACATAACCTTGAAGGAAACTGACCATCAACAGCAGACTCTAGGGCCTCCCATAGGTAGATATACTGACACCAGTGCTCACACAATCACTACAGCAGCTACTATACTACATGGGTTTGAATGACATGGGTTTCAATGAGTGAGTGCATGTGTGTGCGCTAAGGTGACCAGTAGCACCCATAACTCAAAGTTTGCATTTATGATTTTATGGGTAACTCACATCCCATCCAATAAACTAGAATTTATTATAATCCCGTCAGTCAGTCCTTTTTAGCCAACATTTGTTTGTAACCACCTAACAGTAATTTTACCTAGACCATAATTTTCTAGTTGATGTATGACAATACAATGTAGGACTACATCAAAATCCTTACTAAAAGTCCAAGGTTATTACTTTCTAAAATATAAAATAAAATGTTAAATTAACCCAAAATGAAATGTGGTATTTTGTTGCAATTTTAACACAATGTTTTGGGATGCTCTGAAATAATTTTTCCTCTGCTTCTTTTGTTCAATCACAAATAAATAAATAAATAAATAAAATTCTCATTTTCCACACAGCTCTTGTTAGGACCACAGTTAGCTGATAACATTTGTGCTTTCCAGGTCCCTCTCATTAACAAGATACACTGCCTTTTAGCAATCATCTTTTCCTGGACTTCATTTTCCCTACTTGCAGAATAAAAGCAATGAATTTTTTCATTAATGAAAAAATATATTTACATTTTCATGATGTAGCACTGCAGGTCAGCCCACAGGGAGACGGTATTATGGGAGAAGCAATTTGGCCAGGAAATTTGATTACTAGGAATAGGAGCAAAAAGAAACTGCAGTTCCCCAAAGGGTCCCATAACAAGCTCAGAGGAATGGAGCTGAAACAAAATGAAATGCTTTGTTGCAGGTCAACAGACCAAACCAAAATGGTTTGATTAAATTAAACATATCAGAACTCAAACACAATGATATTTCCAAATCAAAATTGTGGAAAGGTTGTGTTTTGCTAACAATTCTAATGTTTCAACTCTTCTTCCCAATTTGAAACAAACAGAAAATCCCTTTAAATAGCAAAAATTTCTGTTGGGCAGAAATTGTAATTTTTTCTGTCACTTGCATTAACAAGTGAAACTCCAGGCTCACAGTCATGTTTGGTAATGATGACACCTCAGCATGGTATGATACTCCAACTGTGTGGGAAATGATTAATGTGCAATTTTATTTAGAATCAGTTTAAAATGATGAACCATGGCCACAGTGATAAACTAGATAAAAAATGGGATCTTTAAGGCATTTTCATCTGGGTCAGAGCACAGCAGTATAAAAGTAGTGTAACTTATAAGTACTCTCCATTTGCTAACATTTTACAATAGCAGGAGTTATTCCACAATTCAGCTCTCTCTTTACCTATGGTCGCAAAGTGCCAGACTAAAACAACATTAAGAATGATAGGTAACAAGAGACAGACAATAGTGTCTTTGGCCTGATTGTAAAAAAAAACCTGATGTAAATCAACAGCATTTTAAAAAATTCAGTTGGATGCTGACTCCACAGCTGAAAGCTCCATGCACCAAGGACTTCAATCTTTATTGTAGGCATATCAGATGTACCGTAGTTGCTTATCTGAGGAAACAGGTGGGAATGTACAGTAGCAATAGGTCTAAGAGATAAACTGGACCTTTATGATTAAAGAGTTTTATAAGTAATAAAAACCTTAAATTCAATATGATATTTATGAAAAGTCAATGGGGAGATTTAAGGGCATGGCTGATATGATAGCAAAAGCCAGTCACAGAGTACTTGAGCTACTGAATTTTGGATGTACTTAAAATGATGAACAATAGAGAGCCTTCAGGAAGGGTTGCAATTAAGAATCACAAAAATCAAACCAGAAAATACAAATAAATTTCTCAATTTCTCCTAGTCCCTTTGGTATAGTGATAGTAAAACTGTAATTACAGCAGTCTGAACGAGATAAGAAATTACAAGAAACAACATCTAAAATTAAAGCAGGAAAGCAGCCCAGATTTTTTTTAAAGTAATTTGGGGTAGGGGAAGGGATTGAGTATCTCTGTACAGTTTTGTTTACATTTTTATCAGCTTCTGTACTTCCTGGTTTCCCCAAGGCCCATAACCAGAAATGCCACAAGCAAAGCAGCCCAGGTGATTACTATCCCTGGACAGAGCCAAGATACTAGAAATCTCACTAAGCTTTACTGCCACCAGATTTTCAGCCTATTTTTCAGCGCAAACTATATTAATATTTGAATAAGCATGTGATTCTATCTGAAGAAGAAGAAGAAAAGAACAGGAATCCAAACTTTCCCATATTCGTTCTCATCATTGTAAACATTTTTTTAAAGAAGAGTGCCTTAGCAATTCAAGTACCAATATGTAAACAACAGTCTTTCTTATAAAAGCAGGTCAGGATTTAGCATTCCTGTTTAACTCCCTCTCCTAAGGTAATCGGCCCTTCTACCAATACTAAGTAGATAATTATCTCTGTGGTAACTAGCTCCTCAGCAGGAATTTCTCATGTGCAAGGTTTCATTTACCAATTTCTCTTTGTGCTAGTTTGCCAAATGTTCCTCCTGAGGATTCCCAACTTTTGATCATTATTTTTTCACTGTCAGAGAGAAGAAAGAATCTGGATCTCCTATCCCTCATGCTGAAAAGTGGATTTCAGAACTAATGTTTTTTCTCATAATTCCAGAAGCATCCTGTTCTGCACTGTAAATTTGCAGAATTGATTAATGTATTCTTTCACCATCTTCATGAAATCCAGCAAATCTGGGGCTCCACACTGAAGTTCTTATCTAGGCAAATTCCTATTGAATCCTGTGTTATTTTTCCTCAAAGTTCCTATAAATTAAAGTATAAGCCTGGTTCAGCTATCTTCACTCATGTTTATTAATTGTTAATTCTATATAATTTATTTCAATGGTAAGGCGCAATGTAGTGTATGGGTACCAGAACCTGATCCAAGATGTTTAATTATTGGCTAAACAGTAATGTAGTATAGGTTCTCATTTTATAGCATGGAACACTATCATGCTGGGAGACAGTTGAAACAAATTGATTATATGTTCGATTTTTCCTGAGTCGGTACCAGTTTCTAAGTTATTCTGTATTACACTGAACAAGACTTCTTACAAGCTGAAATATCTGGCTATCGTTATTTCAGTCAAAACATGGAAGCTTTGATGACTTGAAAATGTGCATAAGAATTTCCTAATATGGAATAGAACAGAGCAAGATTTAAAAGTGATGAGCAGAAAGAAAAAATTAGTGTAGATGATCAAAAAGCTGTTAACAGCACATGTACAGAATTTCAAGATTAACTCATTCAGAGCCTTAAATTACTGGGGAGGGGAGGTTCCTTCTCCATCCCCCTGAAATATGTTTCAGAGTCATAAAGTCAGAAAGACAAACATTAGAAGTTATATTTTGGTGCATTGTTTTTAGGGTAAAAAAAAAAAAAACCCACACACACAGAAAGGAGTCTCAAGCCTCTCTATTGCAATTTTGAAAATATGATCACAAGTATAAGAGAAAAAAGAAAAATTCTATGGCACAACATTTCATTTAGAACCTGTCTATTTAGATTTTTTTTTTTATCTAGAAAGAACTAAAGAGGTAGAAACTGAAGTATAAACACTGCAGGTTGCAGCCATGACCTTGAGAACATTTCTGGATGACACAGATAGCTTCAATCACATCTCTGTCACTGTGCAGGGATGCATGCTTCAAATAGAAGGGTCACACGACCTTATCCAACAGGTGCACTCCTCCTCCTAACACTCATACTGTACATACTCACGTCTAATCCAAATAAACAGTAGCCATGCTGAGAATAAACCTTTAAAAGCAGAAGCTGCAAAGAAACATAGGGCACAGTTTGGCTGTATGGTCTGCAGTTACATTGTAAGAATAAAAGCATGTTGAGAAACTGAAAATAAAATAAAAATAAATAATAATTAAAAAAAAAACCCTCAGCAGTTTTAGGAGCCTGAACATTAGCTTTTGTTCACTGAATAGTTGAGTTTTATCAGCTCTGGCCTTTCTGCTGGACATGTCTGTTTAAGAGTGCCATTTCCTGAAGCTTTTTTATTATTATGTATTTATTGGTTCGATTAATTTTATTCTCAGAAGGAAAGTACATAGGGGTTGAGCTATCTTTCCATACTTTGATAGCTATTTTTGGCTCCAGTTTTTAATTAATGGACCAGGGGTGAGATATTCGGTTAATAAAGCAAAACAATATTATCAAATAATAAACAAAAATGAGAACATCACAGCCTAACTGTGCTCATTTAAGTCAAGCTACTGCATCATCATTGTTTTCCATGTTCCGTTTTTCCATTAATAAAGAAATAAATCATTTTACAGTTTGTTCTTCATTATAAGAATATAATTTAATCTGAAAATATAATCAAAATTGATTAAGTAAATGACACCTACAATAGAGGAGGCTGTTTGTTTGAAATTAATGGTGGAAAGAAATAAGAAGTGGGAAGTATCATAAGGTCACTGGGACTTCTTTTTTATAAACATGAACAACAGGAAAAACGTAGTTGCACCACAAAGCTCCTATGTTTATTAATGTTAAAGAGGACTTCTTTTAAAGTTAGAATACAGGTGCATTACTAGGATTAAATCTGCAGATGTAGATCAGGTATGGGCAATTTCACCTCCACTGATTTGAATTCAGTATAAGTGGACAGTGACAGACAACTTTATTGGGACTTTTATGATATTTGGCATTTCAGAAATCTCAGCTCTTAGAGTCAATAGATTGTGTAAAGATAACTGTTTTCATATTAAGCCACCATCACCAAAATCCTGTCATTAGTTACTTTTTATCATTCCAAATACAATATTCAAATGTGATCTATAGATTTTCCCTGAAGGTTCAAAAGGAGAAGAAAAATACACCCATTTTTAATTTTTGATTGTTTGGCTAATCTAATCATCAGTAACTGATGCATACTTTTTGAACATTTGGAGTTGGTAATACTACTGAGTCCCAAAACCAGACAAACAGCTCTTCACTGGCCTTTCTCAAAAGGGAGGATGGCCTCACTGTGATTCCGAGTGAGCAGCAGTCTGGGTAATAAAGGAAAAGTAAAAAAGCAACAATGTTAATCCACCACTAATGGTGTCAGTAGAGAGGTGAACAATCAGGTATGAAGACCACAGTCAACCGCTGAAATGGTTCTCCAAGTTGGAATTGAGGCACTGTACCAGGAACCCTGGTCTTTTGTTAAAAATTCTGGTCTGGAACCAAAAGATCAAGCTTTATTCTCTAAACTTTGTTCACTGACTTCCTATGTGACCTTGAGCAAGTCATCCCCATGAGAAACTCAGGCACAGAAAGTTTTACTAATACTGAAAAAAAGACGACGAAATTCTCTTTTTCTCTCTTTTTTAAATCTGTTTTAATTAGACAATGGTGGAAGCTGAGACAGTTATTTTATAGCACAGTAAACAATCCTGGATCTGAATCTAGGTACCACTGCAAAATACTACCTATTGCCTACTTTATTCCCTTTTTTTTTCTGTACTTTTAAATAAAAAAAAATAAATTTGCAGATGAACTTGTAGCAATCTTAAATGTGATAAATGTGACTAGTTAGAAGTTTCTTTCCAGGAAGGAATACACACTCTTTAGAACAATGTATATATACATATTTGTTAAAACAATTTATATACTCTGGCATGAACTATACCTTTCAAAAATCATCCAGGGGAACGTGGTTGATTAGGGAAAAAAATACATTCATAGTCCCACTTAAATTCCTTTAACTGGATCTTTAACTACTTAAACAGTTTAATAGGGGAAAAAAAAAAAACATTTGGGGCAACGAGGTTCATCATTGTAAGGAATAAATAAACTATTAATGCATTTTTCCTTGTTTGGCAGACAAGGTTGTTTGCGTAAATCTGATATTTTTTATTTACCCAACTAACCTTATCTGCCTATGTCCTTCAACCAACATGGCTACAACCTATACCCCTTTTTTCCTTGTTTGTTTTCTACATTTGGCCAGGCATTCAAACCACTTATGACACGCAAAAGCATGGCTCTGCTTTTTTGAAATTCAAAATTAAGCATTTGTCAAATACCATGTCAATGGAAAGTTAAAAAATGCTATGCCAATGGTGCTTCATGAGTAGCTGTTCATCTCCAGATGTTTTAGAATCTGATTTATCATCATCAGATGAACCTTCACAGCTGATTCACCATGATAAAGAAAGCAGTAAGAATGTTGGTTTGATGTCAAGTTCCCATTTCTGAAGTTAAGAAAATTTTTCTAAGATAAAAAGTTTAGATTTAGAATGAAGGTCTTTAGAAAAGTTTCATGTAAGGTATCAGATATGAACATTCTGGAACGTCCAATACTAGAGTTATTCCCAGCAAGTTTTTGATCAAGTAGCAGTCTACCCATAAGCTGGAAAGCACGAGAAAAAATAATGAACAACATAAAACAACAAGAAAAGAGAATTTTAAAAAGGACCAAACCAACCCTTTGCAGTCTCCTACCTATCCTAAATTTAAAAAAAAGGTCCAACCTAAACTCTAAATCCACAGAGAATGAATTACAGTAGGATACTAGAGAAACTTCTTTCTCTGCCATGTTACTTATATTCATCCCAATATCCAGATTTAGGTCATAGAAAAAGGTTTTGAGAACAGAGAAGAAAATCCACCTGATGTAAGACTGTCTTCCCTGAACCGCCCCTCCCCGCAAAAGACCCATAAATACATTCCCTGACTAACAATATACATTTGTTGCTCAATTCTCATTTCATTTTCTTTGCTACGTTGTCATTGTTATGTCATTTCTCTCTCTCCCTTTCAGATTTAAAAACCAGTTTGGTGCTAATTTGTAATCCTTTGACTGGAGTTCTGGATAAGTAATTCTTGATGTGCGCCAAATACATCATTGCCCGATCAAGATACTAGGAAATGAAGAAAGAGTATTCATGACTTCTTTGGAGGAGATGTTTGCATTTGCACCTTCAAGTTTTGAATCTACATTTAGAGAAGGGGTGGCCAACTTGAAATAGCACAGGCAGCCTCCCTATACAGCACATAGTAGATCAGGGTAGGGACTGGCAGACTAGTGGCAGATAGGGCAGGGAGCAGAAAGCAGATTAGAAGATTGAGCAGGATACACAGGGCAGGAAGCAGAAATCAAGATTAGCAGATGGGATAAGAGGAAGGGGATCTGAGGGCCATATGGGGGGAGGAGCTAAATTGTGGCATGCCTGCCAAAAAGGTTAGCTCCCACTAACTGCCAACATTTGTTTCTATATTTTCCCTTCTATCTGTTGAATTCACTGGGCACATCCAGATGAATACGCACCTGCCTCTGCACATGCCAAATTTGCAGCGCATGGCAAAATTAGACCCATGGACTTCGGGGGGGGGGGGGAAGTGGGGCAGGGCACGGTCCTGGGCCATGCCCTGAGGCAACTGAAGGCTCAGTCTTTCACAGAGACATTCCGCACCATTGCCCCGGTGCTGAATGCAGCACAGGCAGCAGTGCAAGCTGCAGGTACCTGGCCCAGTTTGCCAGGTAACTAGGGGTTTGGGGGACTGGAGGAGGGGGAGGGGACCATGGGGGAGGCTCCACCTGGTCCCAGCCCCCATTCATTCCCCCCAGCACCCATTCATTCCTCCAGGTTCCCACTCACTCTGCCAGCCCCCCATGCTCACTGGCAGTAGCAGCAGTGGTTGGGGATGCTCAGGGTTTCATGGCACAGACCCCCTGCACAGGGAGCAGCAGGTCTCAGCCCCAGCTGCCTGGCCCCCCTGCTGTCGCATTGCATGGGTGCGGCCCAGCTCAGCAGGGTGCCACACACTGTCTCAGAGCTCCAGCCACTCAGGCTGAGCAGTGATGAGCCCTAGGTGACAGCTGTAGCACCCCCAAGCTTCCAGACAGTAAGTGGTACACTGCCAAGCCAGGCTGCACCCTCACAATGTGGTAGCAGTAGCATTGGTGCCAGGCGGCCAGGGCAGAGCCCCACTGCCCCCTGCGCCATGTTGTGGGGCTGTGCTATGAGGCCACAAGCGGCCCCCACTGCCGTTACTGCCACTGGTAAGCTGCTGGCAGTGCAGAAGGCTGGAGTTGGGTGCGGGAGCAATCGAGAGCCTGGAGTCCACCAGGGAATCCCTGAATTCCCAGCCTCCTGATCCCTCCTCCACACATCTCCAGCTTTATGCTCATTCTCCTGCTTGTCTCAAGCCTCTGGAGGACAGAAGTCAGAGCAGGAGAATGAGCAGGGGGCTGGAGATGAACAGGGGACTTGAGACGAGCCCCCGGAGATGAGCTGGAGCTGTTCCCCTACTCATCTCCTTCCTCCTGCTGGTTTCCCTGCTCATCTCCGGTCTCCAGGTCTCTGTAATTCCTACAAGGCTGTAGTCATTATCACATAGGAGAAGGGCCAGTTTCTTATGCTTGTTTCCCAAGCTCCTCCCATTTGTGTACAGGAAGTTGTCTGCCATGTGAAGCCCAGTGCTTCCCTGAAGGGTTAAGTGGGACCTTTCCTTGGGCTGTCACCAGGGTGGGATCCCTTAGGATCTTAATGTTGGTCTTAACTGGCAACTTTTCTTGTCTATTTCAGGCTCACGCACGTCTTGACAGCCATCTCGAAAGAAGAGAATTAGTGCAGACTATCAGGCTTCTTCTCCAGTCTCAGGTGAATCCTGTGGTTGGTCTCGCTCAAGAGTTAAGCCCTCTAAAGGTACAGACAAATCAAAGCAAATAATGCAAAGAAAAAGAAACAAAGCCAACCTGGGCTGATGACCCTGGTCCCAGGATCAATCTGGGGATTTTTCCCTTTATGTTTGTCAGGTTAAATTTCTAGCTGCTAGACTCAGCATGCTGCTGGCCCATTGAGGCAAAGGCACAGCGGACTAAGTAACCAAAAGGAAAAAGAAAGTAATTTAAAGTTAATACCCGTGTAACTGGGCTCAGCCGTTCTTCTTCCAGCTGGCCCCTTTCTCTGTTACAGTTTCCTCCACCACTTGTACTACTTCACTTGGCAGCGTCTCTCCAGCCAGCGTGTCCCAGCCTAATTGAGCTCCTCAGAGCTCCACAGCCAGCTATCCACCGGCTCTCCACCATTGTGGCTATCCCACCCTTTCTTCCAGGTCTCAGGACATTGATACCCACTCCTTGACTCCCTGTGCTCTCCACACTTTTCCACTTCTGGCTCTTCATGTTCCTTTTTCTCTCTCCAGGGCCACTGTAGCAGCATGGAGCAGCTGCTCTGGAACAGTGGCTTCCAGGACACTCTCTTCTCCTTGCTCTTGGCAAGTACGTTCCTTGTTTCCTCATCTTCACATCCAGGAATAAACTAATTTGATTAAATTAAAAGTTCACCCAAAAATAAGCACTGAAGCATGAAAAACTTCACAGTAAGTTTGTAAGTACACATAGTATTTCCTCCCTGCAGCAAGGGAGGTTAAGTTGGATATAAGTAAAAACTGTCTCAATAGGAAGGTGGTGAAGAACTGGAACACATTACCTGGAGAGGTGGTAGAATCTCCATCCTTGGGGTTTTTTTTTGAAGGCCTGGCTTGACAAAGCCCTGGCTGGAATGATTTCATTGGGGATGGCCCTGCTTTGTGCAGTGGTTGGATTAGATGACCTCCTGAGGCCCCTTCCAAACCAAATTTTCTGTGATTCATAGTGTATGTTGAAAGTGTGCAGTGGGATCCAGTAGGATGGACCTCTAAGTTCAACTATCATCACTTTATTAGTGCAGATATATGGCCCACAAGAACACCATCACAACAATATCCACATTCTGAAATCATTTTAATTATAGTTTAAAATAAAAACAAAACAGCTACATTGTTTAAATTTTTTATTATAGGCCTGACCCAAACACATTGATGTTGACTGGAGCTTTCACATCAATATCAATAAGCTTTAATAAAACTATAATATTTGGTATAATATACATATTTATATTGATTTTATTATTATGGATTTAACCAAGTTACATTCTGATGACAGACTCAGCAATAACCTGTAATGGCCCAAACTACTTTTAGACCCCATTTGTTTTAAACAAAGCAGTTTCAACAATGTATATACAGGCTTAGGTCTATTCATACGTGGACTATGAAATTACATTGGCTGCTTCTGGTAGCTGACAAAGGCTGTGGTGTGAGCAAAGACAAGGGAAAACATGAAAACTAATCTATCTTGGGAAAAAAATATACAATTATTGGGTGCAGCCACATGGAACAATGAAAGAAAAAAAAGCCACAGGGAAAAGGCATTAAAATCTTTAAACCCAGGAAAACTCAAGAAGGAAATACAAAAATGCACTCATAAAAGGCCAATGCATCCATGTGATAAAGAATATAATTAGAGCAAAACTAAATAAAAATGTAAGATGAACATGCTTAGAAAACCCCTAGAAGACTTTTGGGAAAATATATTAAAGTATAATATTTAAAAGATTAAAATAAAACATACTCCCCTGCACACACTTACAGCCAGAACTGTATGCTTCTAAGGGAAAACTGTTTGCTTTTAAAAGCAAAAAGTTGAATATACAATGCTGAAATTGGTTCCCCTTTTCATGCTGAGTATTACAGATCATAATAGTTACTGCTACCTTTTCTGATAGTTCCTACAACATCAAATAATTAAAAATACTCTAGCCCGTGTCTTCTGCTCCCTATACTAAATTTCCATCCTTGCATTGCTTCTATCTATATTGTATGGATCAAGAAAAAAAATCATTCTCCAGGACTCCAGTTGTCATTGTTTTCCCAGGATAGCTAAACTTACACTTTAACTTGAAAATTAAAGGATCCAAACTTGTTTGTTAAAATTTATTGTCATGTGAATGAAATATAACAGTTGCAGATCTCAGAAATGAAGTCCCTGTTCACTGACCTATATCATTACTAATATTTTCACTTGTAGAAAAGAGGATAAGCTGCACAAAATGTTTACACTATACATGCCTTCTCATGGGCATTTTTATTGTTTTGTCATTATGTTTCAGTATTATAAAGTTAAACAAAAATTAGACTCACAAAGTGGCTATCACAATTGAACAGTTATAGTGTTTCTCAATAATAAATAACGTCTATTAGTCTGATGTTTACAGGGGGATATTAGAGTTGAAATGGTATGACAAACAAGGCATCTATAACCTTATTTTGGTACCCGAAATATATGGCACATTCTTGTACAAGTACTGAGCAACTAGTACTCTTGATAAAGATGGAGCACCCATGAATGGTCAATATTTATAAAAGTGAAATGTGTAAATATAATTTATATTTTGATTCACTTGGCTCTAATTTAACTATATTTTCAGGGAAAATATATTTTACTAGGAAGAAAGATGCTCAAACCCATGAAGTTCCAATGTCCTTCTGCAAGCTGCTGAAAGCATTTGATTCTCTTGACAATAACTGCTGGATCAAGACCTGGCAGAACATCTATATTCTTTTGAAGGCCATTGCAGGTATTGGTCAGACTGCAAAAGGAATAAATTGACTGAACACTGAAGAAAATAACTGCTGCATTAGAGCCAGATGAATGGGTGATGAGGATAAATTAATTATTTTCATACAACATTAAGGTATCATAACATGGAATCCTCTCAATGCATCCTATTAATAGAGGTAATACTGAGAGGTTGGGAGTCAGGATAAAAGTCAGGATAATATCTGCCCACTGACTTTTCCCAATTGTTTTATTTATTTATTTTTGTTTTAGTACAATATGGTCAAAAGTGGCAGAACTGGCAAGAGCTTTATTTTTAAATGCTTACAATTGCTCCTTGGAGAAAGAAACACAAAATAATGCCAAATGATAGGATTCTGTTTAGAATCCTTTGTTTATGAGGAATGCTCCCCTTCAACTCTTTTGTCATAAGTTTATTTGTTTATTTTTTAATTAGATCCCAGGTTACTAAACCTTCCTAATCTTCTGCTCACCCTTCCTTAAAATGAAAATACCTGTATGATGCTGAGATTAACATTTGTAAACAGGACTTGTGGCTAAAAAGCCTTTGGCTATGCCCCTAGAAATGTGGCTGGGCATTTCTTGGCTTGCTGAACTTATTTATTTTTTCTTCATTTTTAAAAAATAAAATACGCATACCAACAAATTATCTCAACACATAAGCAATAAAAGTAATGCATGCATTCTTAAATGTTTTTACATACTGACACAAAGCCAATTTGCAGGCTCTACCAACAACAACTGCCATCCTAAAGAACAATGAATTCAAACTTTACTCACTTACCTTCTCAGGCAACATCCTTTGAGATAATAAATAAGGCCTTGTAGCCATCCCAGAATGTTAACATAACAGTATCAGGCTCCACTAAACCAACAGAAGGAGCCAATTCCAAATAAAGGGCATCTCACTTAAGGTGTTTTTCTGCCATCTGGTTTTTACTTACAACTGTGGGCTGTTTCTTTATGAAATTACAGAATGTGTGTCAAGAGGTAGTTGTAGATGAGCTGGGAGTCTTATTTTGTCAATCATGGGGAAAAGAGTCTTAGGGTACGAACAGATGTTGCCTGATGTTGTATTTCTGCTGCCAAAACAATTTCTATGGTGGCACAAACATTGATTATTATGGCACATCAGTGGCACAACAAAAAACTAAAATTGTGCCACTTGATTATGGTCAATGTCTGTTTAGTCTGAGGTGGTAGAGTACAGGCATCCTGGAGCTGAGCTGCCCACACTTTACCATCATCTTGGGCAGGTGCTCCAAGGGCCTGGTCCTGTGCACCCAGGTAGGGTTGGACCTCTCAAGCCCCCAAACCTCTTGCCTGGCTTTCTCCACTTACAAAGTGGAGCCCCAGGGGTGCATCTCCACAACTGGGGAAATGTTATGTGGGTCCTGGCATGGAGGCATGAGACCCAGAGAACCCTGGGCCTGCAGGATGGGATCTGCACTGAGTGATGCCTCTGCAGGATGCACTAAATATTCCCTGGCTCCTGCAAGAGGACCCACATTAACCCATGCTTCATGCAGAAGCACGGATCAGTGTGGGTCTTGCTGTGGAGACATGGCCCACTGAGGATTCCCCAAATCCCATGACACTCCCCACCATCCTGTGCTTGGATCCATACTGACCTATGCCTCAATATGAAGAATAGGTTAGTGTAAGTCCTGGCAAGGAGATGCAGGCTGGCATGGGAACTGAGGAATTTTTAGGGCCCCATGCCTCTATGCCAGGACCTGCATAGACCTGTGCCTCCAGGTTGGCATGGGGCTCAGTACACATACCAGCAGGGAAGCATATGGTCATGGGAATTCTCCAGCTCCCACACTGCCCTGCACCTGCTTGCCTGGACCTTGCCTGCTTCAGCCTGGACCTGCTTCAGGCAGAAGTATGGGTCAGCATGGATCTTGGCATGAAACAGTATGGAGAAGCCAGAGAATCCCTGGTGTCCCATGCCTTCTTTTAGGACCCACACCAGCCCACACTTCAGGTGGAGGCACAGGTCAGTACTGGTGTGAAGGCATAGTGCACTGGGGATTCCCTGACTCCTGCACCACCATGTCAACCCATGCCTTCATGAGAGGCATGGCCAGGGGAACACGTCACCCCCTGTCCTGCATCAATCAAACATGTCACCTCCTGTCCTGCATCCAATCTGATGTTGGACAAGGAGCAATGTGTGTGTTGCCCAGTAAAGCTCATCAGCTATGGTGGGACATGTGTATTTCTACTCTTAGATTATTTCTCTCACAATTACCGTGAGCAACATCCCATGACAGAGAGATTTTCCTTATTGTACTAATTGCCCCTATGCTTTTAAATTATGAAAAACTTACAGCCACATATTTCTATCCAAAATTGGCTTTACTAGTGGGTACAAGTGAGATCCATATATTTTATTTATAGATGCTACAGAAGTAAACCGGATGTAGTAATAAGCGTAAGTCATATAAAATGGTACCCAGCTATATTTAATAATCTTGGCATAATTTTAGAAGGTGATGTAACATACAGGTACCTATCTTCATTATTTCAATCTCCCATATAACTGTTGTGCCTGATCACCTTGTATCCAAAGAAATGTGTGCATCAGACGCAAGTAGCATGAGGAAAGTAACAGACCACTTCAGCTGTAAGGGCTAATCAGGATGAAGCCCATGCCAGGTGAAGATGAAGACTATGCTAAAAATCCCATTTGTTAAAATGGGGATAAGAGCCATAAGAAAATAAAGGATTTGTGCCACAACATGATCGTACAAAGTGGTATTTCAATATCTTTTAACATAAGCTTTTAGACGAGATAGCAATTCTTCTTGTAGTATTGATTGGCCATGAGCTTTTTTTTTTTTAACTTACCTTTGTTTTTACAATTTACTTTGTTGTAAATTTCCAATAAAAATCTGCTTGGCTTATGGTAAATCACACTATGCAGTATATAACAAAAACTACTTTTTACTGCACTTATTAATACACTGATTTTTATGGTGCCTGTAGCTATACAGAGTTAGTTACAAGTAAGGTTGTAAAAAAAGACCCCTTTTTCCACGTGTCACACTCCATGTGGGTTTGTACCCACTAAATATTTTTTATTATTTGCTTATTGTTACAGCACACAGGAGCTGCATTCATGTACTAGGGATCCATTGTGCTAGCATGATACAGACTCACAGAAAAAAAATGATTATTGCACCGGAGACTTTATCAACTCAATATAGCAGAGGAGACAACAGATGTACATAAATAGAGTGAAAAGTACAAGGGAACAATGAAGTACTAGTAGTCATCCTGATAGACAGAAGTAATAAATGTACATCAGGCTCACAGTTGTAAAGAGTACAGAAAAGGAAAGGATTATGGAGGGTTTGAAGGAGAATAATGACATAGCTTTGTAGGTAATTATGGGGAATATTATGGACTTCGTGGCTGATTCAGATGTGCAGGCATGCATGGTTTGTGGCACTGCAAGCCACACATGTTCAACGTTAAGCTGTGCCTAGTGCTGCTAATTTGCAGTGTTGAGCCAAAAAAAAAAAAAGAGAGGCACAAAGCACTCCCAGACTGGCTGGGGCTCAGTGTGCCTCAAGATGGGAGCAGGCAGCCCTGGGCTGCCTGATCCCTTGTCTCAGCATGCCTGCTTCACTGTGGAGCCCCCACGCTGAGGCACGTGGAGCACCCACACTGAGCCACCCTCCAGCTGGGGCTCAAGGTGCCTTGAGACTTGGGGGGGGGGGGGGGGGGGAGGTGCCTGGAGCTTGGGGGGGGGGGGGGGGCAGGGGAAGGCAGCCTGCGGCCTAGACTCAGTTTAATAACTAGTAGCCTTTTGATAGACATATATTAGAGGGTAACAAAAATGGACATAATTTTCAAACAGATTCACATTACTCCTTACCAGAATCTCTACCAATCAAAAGCCACAGAAAACAATATCAGAGAAAAACTATGTCACAAGATTATTGAAAACAATAGAATGTTGAAAGCTTACTATGGAGGAATCAAGAGAAGGCATCTTCCAACACACTTTTTTAGTCAAAACTGTGACGTAAGTTTCAGCAGTACTACACAATAATGCTGGAGACGTATCTGATTATTCCTTAAATGTATACAAAAAGGAGGTTTACTGGATGCTTTTCATAGATAGCAAAATATTATTTTTGTGCTTTTGAAGTTATATCCAACCTCCAAAAGCTTGGCACATTTTATCTGGCACTTATCAAAGAGTTGTTTATAATGTAAATAGCATATCAAGTCAATAAAATAAAATATCATTGAAGACAGACATCCAGCAAAAATCTTACATAAATTATATTTAAAATGGAAAGTATATAATTTCTATGTGGAGCAATGGAACAACAAGATTTATACCATACTTATGAATCATTATAAAAAAAGAGTACTTTGTGTTCTATCCCATGTTAAAAGTATGAATGCGAGTTTTATAAAATGAGAAATTTAATGGTGCACTACAATACCAAAATTATAGACTGACTGTCATCTGCTATTAAAGTCAGATCTTACAAAGACACAGAGTGATTGCAGTCTGCTGGGTTATTTATGACCCTTAATGTTTTCTTATTATCCTTTATGATGCTTCCCCACAAAAACCCAGATCTCTAATTTTCACAAGAAAAAAAAGTCACATGCTGCTCAGCTTTGGTTTCTGTTTTTCTTAAAATGTAAACCCCAATAAAAAATCATCTCAGACATTTGTCTGTCACACTACACCTGGTTATAGGAAAGAACAGATGTTCAAGTCTTCATACACGGTGCTACATACTTGACTAATTATCTGTAGGAAACATTTGATACCTCCTGCCTTTCTTCCTCAGTTATACAAATCGTGGAGTTGGCAACTTGGGCTAGAGATTAAATGGACTACAATTGTTTGAGCATAATTGCAAATATTTGTTCTTTTTCCAGACTGATGAGAAAATGTATTCAAGATCAGAAGTAATTTCTAAATACATGGACTATTTGTTTAGATTTGTAAAATAACTCTCTACTTCCTGCTACATATGTCTTTTAACAAGGTGACTTTCACCATCTCTTTTAAGCTTGATGGTCATACTTTTTTTGCTTAGGTTTCCTAATGTATTGAGATTTTCATAAAGTAGAGTTAATACTTTGAAAAGTTAATGGCATTTACGAGCATACTGCCAGCAAAATTTTAGTTAATTGAGTAGTTATATTGCCAGTCATCTATACCCTTGGGATATGGCACCATGCATGTTTTTTTTTCTTATAAGCAGAACATTAATGTTGTATGAAATATTGATCTTAGTATACTTCAAATACTAACCAGGGTCATTATCAGTCATCCATAAAAAAAGACTAATTTAAACCTTTAAAAATCCAACCAAACAACTCTATCATTGAAGAGCACACATGTCAGGTTGACACAACCCCAAAGAAGGATGCCATTCAGATTCTATACCGTCTTGAAGAGGACAGCCGGAATGACTATTCAGGAACGAGCTCTAAAATCATGAAGGGTATGGAGCAAGTGAACAGGGAACTTTTGTTCACCAAGTCCCTAGAATACTAGAACTGGGGGCACCTGCTGAAATTAACAGGTGACATATTTAAAACTAAGAGAGATAGTGGGGTTTTTTTATGCAATGCCTAGTTAACTTGTGGAATTTATTGCCATAGTAGGTGGTGTCAGATGGATACAGCATAACCTGGTTTAAAGAAGGGACTGGATAAATTCATGGATGACAGTTCTATTAATGGCTATTGAACCGAGTGGTTGGAGATGTTTCCTTTGACACCTCTAAGCCAATAACAGTACATGTCAGGGAAGGAAATGAATAGGAGATATCTAGAGTGATATATCTGGTTCAATGTTTCCTTCTATAGCATCCACTTCTGTCACTTTCAGACACAGCATACTGGGATGGATGGAACATTATTCTGATCCAGTATGGCATTTATTATGTTCTTATATCCAAGATTAAAATTTGGTGTGCTCGAAGAAAGTGTATCATTTATAGTGCAGCATATTGGTTTTACAAAATATCAGAAGTGGCTTATAAGTCATGTGCATTTAAAAGTGTTTTGGAAACAAGTCACAGGCACTCAGTATAAAAATCAAAATGAATTAGGTTGAGTGATAGGTGTCTTAGTTAGTAAACAAAGGGTAAAATTACATGTTACAATTAGACCATGTTAAGAGCGCTTCAGACTTGTATGCTTGCATGTTAAGGCTCCTAAACAAGTGCTAAGTGAGCTCTAGGTATCTTAAAGTTACTCCACTTTGAGGGTTATCTTTGAACTGTGCTACTTAAGTTAACTTTTGGCTGTCCACCTGGGATAAAATTATTAATTTGCTGCCCTTTAGTATCCCAGAAGGCTCTGCTCCAAGGTGGATTAGCCATCATCCAGGTGGACTCTATAGCCCTGGACTGACAGCTGGGTGGCAAGTGAATGAGGTGGAAAGGAAAAGGGATCAAAAGGGACAGGAGAGGGGGTAGGGGTGGAAAGACAGGGGTGCAGGGAGCTTCTGGGCTGTCACCTCCTACACCTCTGAATCAGTCTCTTCCCATCTAAAATCACCTTCTCCCCTCCTATTGCCACTTTGCCACCTCAATCAGCTCAAGAGAAGCAGCAGCAACAGGGCACAGAATCCCTCTCCCAGCCAGCTCCTGGCTGGCTTGCTTGCCTGTCAGCTTGCTGCAGAAAGTATGACAAGCATGAAGGGAGACTGAAAGCTCCATATCATTAACAGATGCATACACTGCACCCCCACCCCCCTTACCTCACAGTGGTAGCCCAGGGCTGGGAGCTGACAACACTCCCACTCCTTGAGCAGCCAGTGGGGAAAAGCCTGGGACTGTGCAGGCAGACCTCCCTAATGAGAGAGCCCTGCCAGGGCCTGGCCATACCCACCTCAACTCAGCTCTGTGGAAGGGAAGGGAGGGCTGCTCTAGCCTGAGCCATTGCAGGCCTGTGCCTGAATTTTCTCAGTCCAGAAAAAATGTCTGTCCAGTTTCCAACTGGTTCAGCCTAGCCAGGTTAGACTAACCTACAAAGATTGAATCAATTCAGGCTCAGGCTTTTTGAATGTCCCTAGCCCAAGAGACAATAAATACTTCTGTTCTTTCTGGCAGTGTTATGACAATAAATTAATATCACTATTCAGAATATGTATGGCCATGGGTATGTATAAGAATCTAAGGAGAGACATTATATGTTCTTCAAAGGCTACTTGTTACTTTCTAAGAAACTGCTCTGATTTCCATTAGATTGTTTCAGACAGCTATGAGATAGATGTTTCTTTGTCTGAGTGTGGATTATCCATTTGCTTTAAGATTTTAAGTCTGTCCAACAGAGAAGCACATCTAATATTCTAAAGAAGTGTTGTTAAAATAAAGCCAATTACAGTCAGGGTGTGAGTTAATATACTTGAGCTGAGGGGGGAAATAAAATGGAAATGTAATTTTGGGTTGCATTAGCAGAAACATTATATGTAAAACTAGTATACAATTGTATCATTGTATGAAACTCTGGTTAGACCTTAGCCCAAGTACTCCAGTTTAGGCACTACATTATAAGCAAGATGTAGAGAAGCTGGAAGCATCAACAGGGACATGATAAAGGTGTTTGAATACAGGCCATAAATAATAAAAGAAGTAGGTAGGTTTAGATTATAGAAAAAGATTTAAAGAGGGTCATGACAGCAGCTCACAATTATTTGAAAAGCTGCTCTAAGACACAGAAGCATTGTTCTTACTTTGTCAAGGGGGTCAGAACACACGGAAATGAGTTTAAATCACAGAAAAACTGATTTAGTTGAAATTTTAGGGGAAACTTCCTAATTATAAGCAATGAAAAATAATGGGAGAAACTGCCTAGGAAAGCTGTGGAATCTTCTTCTTTGGGAATTTTCAAGAGGCTGGACGGATTATATCTATGGGATAACTTACATCTGTACAAGAAGGTGTAGATGATGCTTATGCCCCCTTCAAATCCTATGGTTCTGTATATTCTATTTCATAAAAAACTAGGAAATAAAGTGATATTTAGAAAAGTGTTGTCATCCTTTGAGCGAGAGAGAGACATTTGCATAAAAACATCTAAGACATCATAAGGTAATTTAGTTTACTACACCATGTTTGAGGCTTTAGTTGCAAGTAAGTGACATCTTTAAAGTACATCATTTGTGACGCATTGAATTTGTGCAATGTTTTATGTAGTGTTTTGTCTTGTCATATCACCTCACATGCTGAACTTCACATATAACAGGAAAGATAAGAAGATATACACGAGGCACAGAATACCTTAACATAAAGAATAGGGCTGTGCAAAATGGCACTGTTCCATTTCACCTTGAGTTTCGAGATTTTGATGGAACAGTGTTCCGTTTTGAATATAATTTCAATTTGAAACAGGTGTTCCATTTTGCTTCATCGAAACAGTGAGGCTGTTTCGACGCTGTTTCAACATTTCGCTAGATCGGGCTGGGGGAGGGGAAGTCAGCCCATCTGGGCTGACTTCCCATCCCCAGTGCTAGATCAGGCAAGGGGCAGGGAATCAGTTGGGCTGGGCTGACTCCCCCCCCCGCCCAATCTAGCACTGGGGAGGAGAACTGAGTGATTGGGCTCAGTTCCTTTCCCTAGCCCAATCGCAGAGTTGGGGAGGGGAACTGAGTCCGGGCTCATTTCCCTTCTCCTACACTGTTATCGGCTTCCCACAGCCCAGTGGTGAGAGATGGGAAGAGCCAGGGCTGTGCTGATGGCTGCTGCTGGGAACGTAGCCCTGGTTCTCCCCTGTCTCTCACCACCTTGCTGCTGGCTGCTTCAAAACTCAAAACATTTCAAAACTTTCAAAATGTTTTGACTAGCCTCATTTTGTTTCGAGGCTATTTTGAAGCCCTTCATTTCAATTTGATTTCACTGTTTCAAGCTTGAAATGAGTTGAAACAATGTTGAATCAAAAAAGCCGGCAAAATTTCGCACAGCCCTAATAAATATGTAGTGTAGATGTACCATCTATATCAAGCAGGAGAGAACTGAATAAGCATAAAATACATTAATTATATGTCTAATGAAAGATATGCCACTTTGTTTGTTTGGATGATAATCAAGCAATGTTGAGGACCTCTATGGTATCACCACAACTTTATATATTACAACTTTATATCCCTCCCCACCCCCGCTCTTTTTGTATAAGAGTTGGAATGATATAACTCTCCATTCTTTAGGCAATTTGGGTTCAATTAAACTTAAATACCTTGATTTGGAAAATATGCATTAATTTGTGCCAAAACATACTTGTATATTTTTTTCCATTCAGCTAGTCAGCCAAGAAATACGTATACATGCAGAAGGTTTGTTGTTTGTATGCTTACTTTGTAAACAAAAAACAAGGTAGAGGGCAGAGGCTGTGGATCTTGTTTCCCACTCAGTTCCATGCACGTGAAACTAAGGGGGAGGGTGGGGAACAAGCTCCCCAGCTTGTTCCCTTCCCCAGCTCTGCAGTCATGGAGCTGGGCAGGGAACAGGCTCCCCTATCCCTGACACTAAGGAGCTCCCAGTGCCAGCTCCATGGTCACAGGGCTTGGGATGGGAAGCCCTTATCTTCCACACTCACTGAACTGGGCTTGGGCTGGGAGATAAATGACTCCCAGCCTGAGTCCCATGACCAGAGAACTCAGGCTAGGAGATAAGAATTTACCTACAGCAAACCTGGAGCCACAGGGCTCAAGCTAGGAGATAAGTGTGTTCATCCCTCTCACTCCCCAGTTGTGATGGTGAAGTGGGGGTTGGGAGATAAGGCTCTCCAGTCCCTGCTCCCCAATTGAGATAGGGGGCAGGGGGCTTGGAGCTCCCTGCTTCTGGGGCAGGGGGACATGGTCCCTATCTGAGCTCCTGTGTTGGAGCCTGCCCTGGCAGGAGGCAGCTCCCGGGGGCAAGGAGCTATTTCCTGCCCCTGGTGGATGGCTGACAGGGAGTAAGTTTTTTTTACAGTCATGCATCTACACTAGCACTATGGCACAATTACTAATGTCAAGTAAATTTGCTACTTGCATTTGCAGGTAGAAAATTTACTCAGCATTAGGGAAAGTATACTGTGATGTGTAGATGCACATACTTACTGCAATTATCCTAATGTTAAGTTAAGCGTCTCATGCAGACACACCGTAGATGTAAAAATAATGGTTGCTGGGTGCATCTACATTTACTCTTTACTGCAGAGTGACTAATTAGATACTCAATAAAGTGTCACAGTCTACATGTGCACCCATATTAGGGTGCAATAAACTAATTAACTCCACTATAGGATAGTACTGCCCAACACTGAGTGCAAAAGCAATGAGTAACACAGATATTCAAAGGAGCTCTGTGTTGCTCATTTGATCATTATAGGAAAGCAGCCAACAGCTGACAGCATTGACTGTACAGGCATGTGAAAGTTGATCTATACTGTTACAATGATCCACACTTTACTGGTTTATGGTTAAAAAACCCCAAACAAAAAACCAAAACCAGTATAACAATAGAACAGGAAACAGCTAAAACACAGGTAACACAGGTAAAAATTGGGCTCAGCTAAAACCACCCATTAGGGGTGTGCAAAACAGGCCATATTCAATTCAGACTCAGCCGTAATCGGGGACAGTAATTTGATTTGATTCAGATCACTGTCCCGATTCGATTCAGCCAAATCCGATGCTGATTTAGAGAAGCAGCAATTCGGCCATAGGCACAACTTTAAATGTTTTTTTTTTTTTTTTTACATATCACAAGATACCAGGCATGGCTCATGAACGATGAAATGGTGGGGTGGATGGAGCATCCCACAGGAGTGTGGGAGGGGGGCCCCTGCTTGCTCGGCTGCAGACCCATAAGTGAACCAAAGTACTTCTGGTCCAGTTGCAGGTCCACCGCTGAGCGCACAGGGGGCCCCCCTCATAGTCCCCCAACTTGGCAATCATCCACAGGGGGGACCCCCCCCAATCCAGGAGGCACCAGTCACTGAGCTGAGGTGGGGGGGGGTTCCCCCCACACACTTCATAGCGGATCTGAAAGTGGACTATAAGTGCTTCTGGTTCACTTCTGGGTCCACCACTGAGCACACTGGGGACCACTCTGTGCTCCTGTGGGATGCTCCATCTGCCCCAGCATCTCAGCATTCATGAGCCGCCTGGTACCTTGAGGTATGTAGAAAAAAGATTTCAAGCTGTGTCTATATCTGAATCACTGAATCTCTCTGAATCAATTTGGAAAGTTCTGGTTCAATTTGGAGAGATTAAAGGGTCTCCTGATTTGATTCGCATTAGAGATCTGGCCACCAAATCAGGCTGAATCTCCACCAAATCGAATCAGTGACTGAAGCTTCACACAACCCTACCACCCATCCATGTTAGACCTAGAACTGTTTGGGGGGAGAACATTTTGGAGACACTAAGACCAACTGGTGCTTCCTTTCAGAAAGACTGCTGGGAAGATCAAGCCACAGACTCCTGTCAACAGAAAAGCAACAAAATAGGGAACTTGGGGCTCATGGACAATGAAAACACATTCTAGGCTCCCTGCCTCCCTGCCCCCCACCCCTCCATTTTTAAGCATGGGAACACTAGGAGCTTCTTGGGGCAAGGGTTTTAAGGCAAGGGTTTACATTACATATTATTTGTACAGCACCTGGCACAATGAGGCCACCAATGCTTGTCAATAGAGGCATTACTGTAATGAGCTGAATTATTAATAATAATAATAATAATAATAATAGCAGTAGTAGTAGTAGTAGTAGTAGTAGTAATACTACCACCACCAGAGAAATTACTAAGCATGCTAGTCTTTGAAATGAATGGAACATAGTGGAAAAATTCTACGATGCCTCAAAACTCAATTTGAACTACCATTTTTATAAACAGAAATTCTAAAATGTAATGTAAATTTTATCTGAAACATTTATATAAAACTAAGACATCTAGTCATCTCCTAGGAAAGAATGCTAAAAATCAAGGAAAATTCAGATATGTTCTTGTCTATTTATTATGTCTGAGTAATTAGCCCACTGTGTGAATAATTTTAGAAAAGGTTTTTTCCATGTTCCTTACCTCTTCAAACTGAACTGTAAGCTTAACTATATGCAGTTGAATTTCATTAATTATTTTTTATTATCTGTCTTTGAAGTTTTGCTTCTTTGCAATATTTGTACTGGGTGATGAGTAAAAAAGTAGAGGGCCTGAAACTATAGGGGAGGCCTCATCAGATAAGAACATTCATGGTTAACTAATATATAGGGATACAACCTTCTACAGATGAAACACTCTCTGGCAATGTAACAAATTTAAATGCATATGCAGTGGGGAAAACAGGTAGGAGGAAATAGTTTAGCCATAACTGCATTAACAATTGACTTAAATTATGTGTCAAATATATTATTCACCAAATACAATTTGATCCTCTGCACAACTAGGGAAATCATAAAAAAAGTATTAGAAATCAAATAAATTATTTACTACTAATAATTCAAACTGCTCAATCCTATTTTATTAAAATCTAGTATTCAAATAGTAGAAAAGGTAACAAGTGATAAGAATTTTTTCTTCCCTCCACTTTATTTTTTTTTTAATAATTTTTTAAAGAACACACAGCTGTTTTAATCTTAAAGTTTAAAGATAACTATTAGAATGAATACCAAAATATAAGGAAACCCCATAGAACAGGGGTAGGCAAAATACAGCTTGCGGGCCAGATCTAGCCTGCCAGGTAATATCATCCAGCTTGCGGGTGGCCAACCAACTAATTGTACCCTGCCCAGCCTGCGTGCATTGCTCCCACCCTCATGGGAAGAAGGACCCAGCTCAGCCAGCATGCAGCTTCTAGGTGGAGCTGCTGCCGCCACTGCTGCAGCCTCCAGCAGACCTGCTCAACTTTCCCAGTGTCCTGTTCACTCCAGGCACCAGGTAATGAAGCAATGGAGGTGGAAGCAAGCTGCAGCTGGGTGGTAGCACAAAGCATGGGGCTGGCAGCAGTGTGCAGTCTATGCCAAAGGCATTGTAGGAGCAGAGAGCTTGGGTGGCCAGGGTGTGGGTGAGAGGTGCACAGCCCACGCTGCTGGTGGCAGCGGTGGCGGCGGCAGCAGCAGGAGGTGGGTACTCAGGGCACTCATGACCCACACAGGTGCTGCCACCTGGCAGCTCATGGCTCTGGCCATCACTGCACAGGGTGACAAGAAGCGTAGGCTGGCTGGCCCACCCCTATCACATGGGGCTTCATGCAGCACATGTGCCACCAGGGAAATCCCTGCGTGACAGAGCTGGCTGCCTTCATGACTCCCTTCCAAGCAGGTCCCTGGGCTCCCTTGGGA
>NW_005842423.1:701091-728262 GCF_000455745.1 Alligator sinensis
CCACAACATACCCTACAGCCCCCCACACAAACACAGCCACCCCATCACTAACACCCCCAACACACACATCCACCCACAACCACCCCATTTGAGTTATTATGCAATCCCCCCATATTAGTACGCAAACACAAATCATCACAAAAATATTTTTGTAATAAAATTAATGTTATAGTACGTTTTTGATTTCTAGTATATGAATTTAGCTTTTTTCCAATTCCAAGATGGAAACCCTTCCCTCCCAAAGGAGTACTTCTGTGGGGCAAGGGGAGGGACTTTGAGTGGCAAAGGTCAGAGGTTAGGGACAGAACTTCCCAAGACGGCGACTAGGGGGCAGGGCATCTGTCAAGTGGTAGGGATAGACTTTCAGCCCTTGACCGCTCACCAAAACTCATTAAGCATCCCTCCAGCCAAAATAATTGCCCACTCCCACTACAGAACACACCAAGGTGCTCCATCACAGCATGGTTCTGTATCATAGAATTGAGACCCTGTTTGAACTGTGTGACTTGTTATACATACAGAGGTAACTCTGAGAATAAATCTATGGTGTAAATTCTAAGAGTACAGTTTTCTATGCATGCTGTTTTAAAAAAAAAAATGCCCTTTCCCCCCACTCTTCCCTCCAGACTCTTTTAATCAGGACTTTATTTTCTTCAAGGTTCTGTCACTATCAAGACCTTGGTGTTCTGACTTTTAACATCTAAGGGTATATGCAAAATTCACAAGACCTGATCGATGGTCACGTGGATTGCTTTGTGCATTTTTCTGTACTGGGAGCTATGCTGGAAACATGTTCTAATGTAGGATCATGGGACCTAGCATGTCTGCAGGTGTTTTGACAGGATCAAGGAGGGTTGGCAGGTCCACAGGGGAGATCCGAGGACTAAAAATAGCCTGGTCATGAGTGGGGTTAGCAAGAATGCAGCTTCAGGGCTAGGGTGAATGGCTGGGTTTTCCAAGTCCTGAGGTTGCAGTCTGAATGTGTGCACTTGTCTCATTAGATCCAGCATAGGTTAACCTGATCTACATAGTGCACTTCCTTGGGGAAACAAAGTCAGATTGGACTGGCTGTTTTTTTACCCTGAATGTATGTACAGTATGGCACTTAGACTGACCTACCTAGGGTTTGGTCAATCAAAGTATAATGTCTGCATGTACCCCAATAGATTTTCCTCAGACATGAATGACAGCGAACTTATATTTGTGCAAGAATGTGATGTACATAAGTGTTGGCATGAAAATTTGCTTTAGTACAGCATGCTTCGAGGAGGGTCAAACATGCATAATTTAGTAAATCTAATTCAGATATTTGAGTTTTAGTAAAAAAAAAAAATATTTATATACACAACTGAAAACTTGATAGATATGTATCAGTTATGGATACAAAGGCTTTTCAGATTCCGGATGGAATTACTGACCATACAAGACACATACATCACATACATACTCCCAAAACAGCCAAAAGCTTAGTAGTGAGGGCACTAACCCTGGATGTGAGGGACCAAAATTCAAATCCCTGCTCTGCTTAATTCAGAGGAGGGATTTAGGGTTTGGGAACCGCACATCAAGTTAATACCTATCTGCCAGAGTATTCTAGGGTGGGTCTCTCTACCTCTTACATTGTTTAATTTTTTACAAAAGAACCTCACATTGTTTCATTTTCATTCATTTTCCCAACTTCAAAATCTTTCACAATTTTTTTTCCTTGCCAGCCTTATGACTTGGCCATTTTATTGAAGAGAAGTGTGGATGCTTCCTAGATACACTGATCTTGCCTTAAAATCAGTAATTGAAAATGGTTTAAAATGAGCGCATTTCTAAACTGAAACTATAGAAAAGTAATTAAATGCATTCTCACATTAATAAGGGTTAATATGGATACCAAACTACAGGATTTACCATAAAGTTAATAAATTTAGGGGAATCTGAATAGCTGAAAATGTCTGCTAAACTTTTCAGTCACTTGCACCAAGAGATAATCAAATCCACTCCTATTCACCATCGCTCCTTCTAAATGGTTTTTAAAACGTCATTTAACAGCAGGTAAAAATAAAAATATAACTTCTTCCTGCACCACCTATAAGTTTTATTTTATTATAAGAATGAAAAATCTTGATAAAAAACATGCATGACTACCACAACATAATAAAAACACTGCAAGGCGCAATAAACTTCAGTCCATGAACAGGAAATAGGAATCACAAATACAGAACAGTTCAGTAAAAGCTGTATACCATGTTATATAGTAAATTTAACCTCAGACTATACTGCCATCACCTTGCTAGGTATTTTTGGTATTTCAGTAAGAAAGGCATTCGGACACATTCTTTTATTTGATGAGCTATAGAAAAACACCACTTGTAAGCAAATCTTTTTAATATGTAATCCAGAAAGAACAAGAACTAAAAGAATAAGTCCTTTACTCTTAAGTAGAAAATCATTCAATATCTACAACAAAATAAAAAAAGGAATCTTTTGCTACATTATTTTCCACTGAGAAAAAATTCCATGATCTGCAAAGGAAAGCATATATAACATTAGAATCTAACCACAAATATAAAGAGTGTTGAATCTTTTATCAAGCACAATTTCTCTGTCAAGTCTGAGAAATGTGGATTTCATATTTTCAGAGACAAATTCATAAGTAGAACACAGAAAGACTGTATGAGTCATCTAATTAATAAATAATGCCAGAATAAATGTAAGTTGACAAAGAAAATTGTTTTTCATTACATATTTTCTTAATTACCATTTTCTTGATGTAGTATGGGAAGAAAAGAAAATACACATAAGCCAACTATTATTTGACTCTCCATCCCTCCACCCCAGTATTTTTTGGGGGGGTGGAGATCCTGGTTTTAATTACTAAGTTTGTCTTGCAGGAATTACAAGCAAATAAATACCTTTGTTCCAAAACCCTTTTTCTCTGCTGTTTTGGGGTGTTGTTTTTTGTTGGTTTTTTTTTTTTTTTTTTTTTTAGAGTTAGTATACAAAATCTAACAAGCTGAAAATATGTTTAATTTAACTCTAAAAAAAAAATAAAAGCCAACTGTAAGACTTTTGTTAGTATGTCTGTCCATAAAAGGCCACATAAGCCAACTATTATTTGTTAGTATGTCTGTCCATAAAACGCCTCTCCACAGCCACTTACTCATGGAGCACATATGCCTTATAGCCGTGGAAGCTAGTTTTCATTCTAAGGTTCCTTTCTTTAACAGGTCACAGTATGCCTATTTGAGTATTCTTCACTGATAATAAGCAACTGCAGATTCTATGATTTTGCCATATGCAGTTGTCACAAACAGATATATCGCAATAAAGATACTGCAAAAAATTGGTAGGAAGATTTTTACGTGAGCATTTCCATGATGTACCTGCAGAAGCTCTACAATGAACTAAAACTCACTTTCCAAAATCCATTTGAACCCTACTAAAGGCAACATGGAATTCAGCTGAACATCCATAAAGCATCAATATAGATTTCTTATTATGTTTTGGCTCTACCTGGGCATACACAAACTTTTGTTTCCAGTTTAAGCTTTGTTTGCTGTGAGTGGGTTCAAACACCATTTTGAAAGTTATGTCTCTAATGTCTACATAAACGAGTCTTTTGCTGGTTCCCTTTAATTCAGTGGGGAGAAAAATTGAGGAAAGGTAGTTCTTGTAACGTGTGTCTGGTTCTGGCCAGAACATCATTAAGTTCTCTCTTTAAGAATGGTTTTATTTGGTTTGACAAATGTATATCTCACTTTAGCAGGAACAATTTGTCTAAACTGACATTAAAGGGTTTTTTTGTTGAATCAGACAAAGAGTATGGCATTTCTTCTGGACAGAGGCCAACATAATATATGGAATTTTTAAATTCATAGGAAGTATATTAAAATGATTACAGTACAAAGCTGAGAATCAGCCAAGTGACTGCTAGTCTTTTTTCAAACAGTGTGGCTATAACCCTGACAGATTTTGAAAAAAATCCTAACAATATCTATCCAATGAGCTTGCATGGTGGGTGCTCAACCCCGAGCACATGGGTTAAATCTGGCCTACAGTCAATGGGGATTGCCCATTGGTCATGAAATGTGATGATGGGGGAGAAGTGGTAATTAGTACTTCTAACCCTCCCCCATAGCCAAGTTCCCAAGACCCCAACAGTTGAACTGGGAGCAGGGATTGGAGTTGAGCAATGTCCTCTCCCCTCCATGAGGCTGGATGGGGCCCGGTGCCATGCCCTTCCCCATGCAGTGGATGGGGGCTGGGCCCCCATGTGGCCTGATGGAACTGGGCCAAGCCCCCTCCCCACCTGTTTCACATACTGGATCATGATTGGACACACTGGCTGGATCCAGCCCATGGATGGATGGAGCACCGCCCATCCAGCCTGCAGGTAAAAAGGTTGGATACCACAGACTATTGTTTTGACTTGGGACCAAAATAATGCAAAAACAACCCCCCCACACACACCTTTATTTATAAATTTTTATTAAAACCTTATTTTATTTCAAGGTCAAAGGTTTCCCTCAGAAAGAACATGGATAGATCAAATATATTTTCAATACACAAACAGTAGCATGTTCTAGGATAATCACCTCAGTAGAATTAATGATTACTGCCCATTTCATGAAAGATGCACGAGATTATCTCTGGCAGATGTTTGGAAGCATTAGCATGTAAGGTCTTTAGGGTGGAGATCATGTAATTTTATCTGTACTGTTAGATGTCTAACTGAAATGTCTGCATTTTAGAAAGCACACTCAAGGGGGGAAAAAAGCCACTATTATTATTATTTATTAGGGGCACAGCATGCTTAAGCAAAGTCTTTAATCACACATGCCTTATAGTTATGTAATATTTAACAACAACAACAGTATGAAAGGGCAGACAAAGAATCCTGGAGCCTTTCCCACCACGGTTTGCAGAAGAAAAAACATACTGCACATGTCGACTACCAAACCTAAAAACAGTCATCGCAGTTCAGTTTACAGTCTTCACAAGAGGATATTCTTTCAACTGTTTGATAGGTAATAAATGCCAACTCTGCATGCTAAGATTGCTCTCTGAAACACTTGTTAGTGTTGTTGAAATCAGTCATCATACCTCCAGAGACAAGGTAATGATCTGTTTCAGCTTTACCCATCCTTTTCTTGTTGTCCCAGAAGACTCCGATTGGTTTTCAGATACTATGGAGACGATGACTATACCAGTTCCTAGACAAGTCTATAGAAAATTCCAGAGATCTAATTCAAATCTCAGTGGTATAATGCATGCTTGAAAGAAGAAAGTATTTCTCACCGAGCTGTAATCATAGTCACATTCTATATAGAAAGGTGAATTTAGCTTGTAGTAGTGAGTAGTGGCACATTGTTCTGAGAACTTAATAAACAGTCCTATTTTAGAAATCCGCTTCCTTGATCCCAATATGACTATGTGGCAAATCTTGTCTTAAAATAAGCTAGGTTCTAGTAAAGTGGTATGTCTGCAGATGTAGGTTATAGACATAAGACATAAGATTATAGACATAGGATATCTGTGATTAAAGCCTTTGCTGAGCACACTCTGGCCCTAATTCATGTAAATAACCAAAAGCTTGGTTTTGTTCTTGTTTAAACTAGTCAAGCATCACCAAAATCAACTCTTTGGGTGAATCTACACATGTAGCTATGGTAATGTTGTTACTGCACCATGATTTAGTACTTCCGTCACGGTGCAGTAACAGCCCATACTGTGCCATACATGCGGTGCACGGTTATTTTTAGCAGCTGCTTCACTGTATTATTAGTATGCTATACTGGGGGAAAGTAGCTGCTGGTCACCTGTAGGTGCCCACAGATGTTATGTTGTCATAGCGCATTGCAACAGTGACATAGCATCATGTGTAGATGTGCCCTTTATGTTGAACTCCAAATGGAATCAGATCTGTAGTTTCTTTAGAGACAGCTGGTAAAATTATCCAAAATGGTTAGGAGCAATAGAGCCCTTTATCTATTAGGAGCAGGTTTCCCTGCAAGAAATAAGAGGCCAGACAACTGCCAGCCTTTCAGAGGACAAATATTTTGCTAATTCCAATTTGCCCAATGGACTACTTCTGACCAGGGTTAAGAGTCATCTTGTAAAGAAAACACTTTAGCTGGCTTGTTGTGAACTGATCTAGAACACTACTCATTCTCAGACTTGTACAATTTAATAGGGTTCTGTTAAAACACACAGTAAATCAAGTCCTAGAAAAGTGGATCAATAATAAAAGGACAGAAGTCAGAGACAGAAAGCAGCTACTATGTTTTCTAATTTAGGTTACAGTATAAAGTAGCTAAAGATCTTAGGATAGACGCTTCACTCAGTTACTGGACAATAAGAGTGTTTGTACATGTGTGGGGATTAATTGATTAGTATGCCTCAAGCAGCCTCTGCATTTCATGTATCAGCGTCCCTGCACTTCAAAATGGGTTGAAAACCCTGTGTCCTATGAGCTTTAGTTAAAGCGACCTTGCCACCATTTTGAATTTGCTCTAATTGTAGTGCCCCTCCTCCCTTGGGGCACATGTAAAAATGCCCAAAAGGGTTATTCTCTGCAACAGTGTACAGTGCTCTCTCCAGTCTAATTTTACTTTAAATTCCTCAATGAACGGAAATTTTATCATTACCATACTTGAAAGATTGTTTTTTGTATAAAAATATTGCAATATCAAAAGTTTCCTTTCAAGTTTACCTTAAGACTTGCCTTTTGTAACAATGTTTCCTTCATCTGAACTGTGTCTCATTTCATCTTCTGGGATACTGGAAAGGTACATTTTTAAGTTTTGAAAAATGCATTGGAAATAGTAGTTATCTTCTATTTAGGACAGGGTTTAGATTGTGTGGAATAAATATGGGATGAGGCCAAACAATGAGTATAAAGTGAAATACTGAATTCTATCAATTCAGGGAAGGCTACTTACTCCTTTACACTGAATAGAAACAAAAATCCTGCAGAAAAAAATATAGTTACCATGGAGTTAAAGGCTGAATCATAATGGATATGCAAAAATGGGAGATGTAAGGTTTCAAAGTATATGAGTTTGATTCTACTTTCTTATACTTTTTTGAACACTAAGTTTGGAACCTATATTGTCTTGTCAACAGAATTCTTTAATTTGGTTTTTGAAGTATGAATGGTCGTGTGTGTGTGTGTGTGTGTGTGTGTGTGTGTGTGTGTGTGTGTGTGTGTCTGTGTGTGTAGATGTACAACTCTTCTACTTCCTCAGAAATCTGTACTTCCAAAGTGTAATTATTATCATTGCTGTTCTCTGAACTAACTCCAGTCACTCGAAGTCTTCCTGATAGGCCCCAATCCAGAAAATTAATATAGAAGTCATAAAATGAAAATTATATTCTCTGTGATCCATAGCAAGATGTTGCTTAAACACCACAAAATTACAGTGGTCTTTTTCACACGTTTTGCCTTGCAAACTATAGTAGGCTCATGGCCAGAGAGGTGGCTGTGACACCCCCCTGGTGGCTATGCAGCTCGTGCCTGACTCAGCCTCAACTAAAGCCCTCCCTTGATCACTTGCCCACCATGCCTTCGTCTTATTGAAGGTTGTGTAAAAGAAGTTTCCTGTGGGCTCTGAGTGAGCCTGAGCTTGTGCCAGTCACCACTTGGCCCCTCCTGGGTCCCCTTAGTCATAGTCCTGCCCCCTGCCTCCCACCCCCACAGGTTAGTAGGCCCTTTTGGCCTGCTGGGCACCTGTAGCCTTAAGGGCAAATTCTGTGGCTCTATTCCTTCCCTATACCATGCTCCAAGCCTCACGGGTGTTCTCTTTTGACATTGCCTATTTATTCACTACCCCCCCCCCCCCCCGGGGCCCTCTGAACCCCTGGTCCCACACAGTTTCCCTCTGGGCTATTGGACCCCTGATCCTACACACAACCCCTCCTCTGGACTCTCGGACCCCATTGGTCCTACGTTCAGCCCCTTCTCTGGGATCTTGGATACCCTAGTCTGGTTTAGTCCCCTCTGGGATTTTGGATCCTCTGGTCTGGCTCAGCCTTTTCCTCTGGCCTGTGTCCCAGCCTTCCCCCACAGCCTTCCCCTGGGCTCCTGGACCCCTTATTGGGCCCCACTCAGTTTGCGGGCTCTGGGGTTACCAGAGCCTCCTCTTGAAGACCCCCAAGGTAGGAGAGTGTACCACCTCACTTGGGAGCGCATTCCAGAGTCTGGCAGCCCTAACTGTAAAGTAATGTTTCCTGATGTCCAGCCTAAACCTTGTCTCTTACAATTTGTGGCTTTTATTCCTAGTAACCCTGGGTGGTACCCAGGGGAACAGAGCCTCCCCCAATTCCTGATGGTCCCCCCTGGTGAGTTTGTAAATGGTCACCAGATCCCCTCTCAGCCTTCTGAGGTCAGGGGTCAGACCTGATGATCTGTTTAGGTACCTTCCGACCCTAAGTACTATGATACTATGATAGCAAAACTCCTGTCACGTGTGTGTGTAAATGCACCTCAAGGTGCTCATCTGTGAAAAGTGGTTTGTAAATTCAAACAAGTACTGAACCTTGCTAACCTCATCACCAGAAGCCAAATTCCTACAGCCCAAAACACACAGAATGGATCCAGACCATACCATGACAATACATGCAGAACCTGCCAACAATATCTCCAGTATGGAGATATCTTCACAATACATATCTCCATCAGGGCACCAAATGCCCTGATGGAAAATACATAGGAGATACCAAGCAACAACTGTGCACCAGAATCAGTGCACACCAAAAATCTAACAAAGACAAGAACACACAACTACCTGTCTCCAATCTCTCAGGCCTTATCCTGAACAGGAATTTACAAACAACTTTTCACAGATGAGCCTATGAACTTCACTTCATCAACCTCCTAGGTACAGAAACTCATGGACTCAATATAGACATTGGAATTTTGACACACTACAACCTACCAGACATCTGACTCCCCAAGTATCTCTCTACTTTTACCTGCTACATCCCACTTTTCCCCTACCCCGGCCTGTCCCTCACCTCCTGATACCTCCATTTCCACTTACAATGACTGGCTTCACTTGTCTGCATTGCATGCCAGCCTCTGGCTTCTTTACTATTCCTTCCATCCACGAACAGCACACACACCAACTGCAGATTTTTCCTGAGCCTGACAAAAGGGTTTTTCAAGCCAAAAGCTTGTTAAGATATATTTCTCCAACTACTCAGTTGGTCTACTAAAAGATATTGGATTGACCCAAAGAACCTTGTCTATGTGGTGTGTGATTCCACAGCTCCATACCTCCCCTACACTGTGGCCCATTCCTCACAGATGTCATCCCAGGCAGCTAAGTTGAGCTCACTTGGAGCCTCACAACTGCACTGCAACCAGCAAGCCTCAGGCCTCTCAAAGAACTTAGGGGTCTGGGCTTTCCCCAGCCAGGACTCTGTGTGTGTGTGTGTGTGTGTGTGTGTGTGTGTGTGTGTGTGTGTGTGTGTGTGTGTGGTGGCTGGAGGTAATAAGGCACCTCCTACCTCCATTTCACTGGGAAGGTCCTCAATCCTGGCATTTTCTGGGGGCTGCCGCACTGCCAGCAGTCCCACCAGGCCTCTCAACCCTGGCAAGGTGCAGTTTTAAGTCATTCCCAGGACCTGGGGTCTCCTCCTCCCCCATAGCCTCATCCATATCTCCAAATTCATCGTGGTATGTAAGCTCAGCAGGAGCAGGTTCTTCTCCTGCTGGCTGGTGATGCAGTGAGTACCACCTTCAGCTCTGAGAGGTTTGGAAACCAGAAGCCAAAATGAAATAGGTATGGGTGGAGTGAAGAGGAAAGCACTCGCTCCATCTGTACCTGGATCTTGGGGAACCCCAGCAGTGGGAGGTTCACCTTCAGGATCACCAGCTGCTCCAAGAAACCAGGATCCAAAGAGGTGCAGTGGGGTGTCACAACATCACCAGCAATGCTGAACACCTTCTCACTTGGAACACTGGTTGGTGGACAGGACAGGTGTTCCCAGGCAACCATGGCCAGATCCTTCCACATCTGGCTGCGGCTTGCCCAGTTGGTCAAGGGTCGCACAGCAGCAGCTCCACATACTCAGTGAGATAGGCAGCCACCAAGGCCTGAGCACTACTTGCCTGATGGTGGGGTCTGCTGCCTCTGGACCCCAGCATGGAAGCCATATGCTTGGCCCATAATGGCAGCACTTGTAGTGGAGAAGGAGACTGACTGGTGGATGGCATGCTGCATGGGACAGTGGATCCCCCTCTTCCACGTCCCCCTGCCTCCACCCTTCTGCCTCCCTGACTCTGTTCACCAGAACCTCCATTCACTGATCCAGGTTTTTCCTGCCGCATATGCTCCCCTTCACCCTCAGGTCATGACGACCAGCAAGTGGACTGTACTGGACAGCAAGGGATTAAGCTGTTTCCTGATGCCCTCCTTCAGCTGCCTCACCAGTGCCTGCGCATCTAGTGACAGAAGCTTGCCCCAACCAGGAACATTGATCCCCTGAAAGTTCTTCATTTGGTTCTGAAGTTTCCTCGCTATAGGGATCACCTGGCTATGGAGGGCATCGGCAGTGCTGAGAATCTTCATGGCCTCGAGGAAGGGCTTGAGGACCAGCAAGATCTGGGAGATAGTATCCCCCTCAGCTCTGTTAGGAAGCCCGCTGATCCTAAACTCCCTGAGCAAGGCCATCTTATGGATGGCCTTCTGTTCCTCCACCAGCCTCATGAGCATCAGGTATGTGAAGTTCCACTGAGTGTCCAAATCCTGGATGATTTTGTGCTGCAGGACATTCAGCTCTGCCTGTTTCTACCACAGCATCTTGCCCCCTTGATGCTCCAGTGGAAGTAGCCTGCCACCTTCCTGCATTTGGAAATGAGCTTGTTGGTGGTGCAGGCATCCTCACTGGCAGCCCTGTCCCCCTCCAAAGCATTCCTGAAAATGAGGTGGAACTTATGTTCCACACAGCGGATGCCAACAAAGTTGGTATCATGGACCGCCTTGACCATATTGGCCCCATTGTCGGTGACCATGAACCCATGGGTGAGCTTGCCCTCCACCCATGCACCAAGCAGTTCATGGCCACCATGATCTTGGTTGCTGTGTGGGACTCATCCATCATCTCAGCTTGAAGGAGAGCCCACTGATGGCCTGACTGTTTGCACCAGTGCCCTGTGAGGGAGAGACAGGCATGGTCTCCACCCCGGCTGTTCCAGATGTCCAAAGTGAAGTGTAAGACCACCTATGGACCTGTTTTGTGCAGCTCCTTTCTCAAGTACTCCCTGCATGCCTCATACAGGGACAGTACCACCGCCCTACTGAAGGTGGTTCATGTGGGCACTTTGTATTATGGGGCCACGAGCACCATGAGCCACCTGAACCCTGGCTGCTCAACAAAGGAGAAGGACTGGCCATCCACAGCAAGCATCTCCCCAATGCTCTGAGTGACCTTGCTCACCTAGGAACAGCCCCCGCCCTGTGTGCCTGCCTTTCCCCCACTATTCCAGGGTGGCCTGCTGCTGCTTTGGGGTGACAGGGGCTTTCGAGTGAGAGGTGGACTTCTTTTTGGGCACAGTCCCACTGGTGCCAGGCTGAGGAGGAGCAAGGGCAAGGGGGTGGTGCCTGCAGAGATGCATCAGCATCCCCCGGGTGCTCCTGAATTTTGCTCCCTTGCTCTAGATGGTTTTGGCTCAGGAGTGCAGGCAGATAGCATATGTAGGATTGTCTGCCACCTCAAAATGATCCCAGACCACACTAACCCCTCTCTTCCAGGGTGTGGGTGGGGCTCCTGCCTTATCCACCATCTCAGTAGGCAGAGGCACAACAGGAGGAGCTGAGCCAGGTGCCCCCATAGCCTCCTCCTCATGGGATGCAAGCACAAGAGCCTCCTGTCTGTGAGCTGTCACCAGCACCTCCTTCAAATAATGAAATCTTGTACAGTGCTCTATTGATAAGGGTTCAGGCCACTTAAAACTAAAACTGCAACTGACTGGCTAATTTGAATGCTTACATACACCCTAAAAATGTTATCAGCTACAGAAGCTAACACAAATGCAATATACTACTTTAGTAAATGCAATGACTGCATTTGCAATGGCTCATTAGCAAAAACCAAGGGTTTGACTTGCACACAGTAAACTTAGAACATCCATCTCATTTGGCCCCAAACAAAGTCCTCCTTTGGGAATTGAAGAAAAGGCACAGCTTCACTTTTTCCAAAGTAACCAAAAAAAATACTAGTGGTTCCAGAGATCTGCTGAATGCTGGACTCCATGATAAGACACACCTATACCTGCTGCTTGTGAAGAGGACCAATATTTTAGCTCTGCAATATTTCTATTTATGTTTCACTTCATTCAGTAAGAAGGACAAGTCAGCACCCATTTATTTAGCAATGTAGCAATAAACAGGTTAGCTATTATAGCAAACCTACCACATAATTTTTATAGCACTTAAACATGCTTTCTGCTCGTGTATGAATTATTTTTTTAATTTTTTTTTGTTCTTATTCTACAAATTCTTACAACATACTTAATCTTCAGCATGCGAGTCATCCCACTAAGCTCTGCTTGAGTGCTCATGTTTCAAGTTAATTGTGAGTATGTGTCCTCATGATCAGGTCCTTACATAATTATACTTTCAGTGGAAGGTACATCTATAGTACTGTATAATGCTGTGAATTCCACTGGGAGTTTTGTTGACATCATAAACCAGATAAAATGCAGCTTATTTAGTTACCAATATCAAAAGTCCTTTGAAAATGAATTTAGCCTTACGTTTACTGTGTTTTTGAAGCCTATCTAGATACATGGGACACGGGGTGGGGGGGGGGGGGGCCATTTTAGAATGTATTTTTCAGATTTCTTTTAATGGCCATCTCTTTTAGGTACAGGTTTCTCATACTGTGTATGCTATATTTGATATCTCCTCACTGTCATCACAATGGAACTAATAAGCATTATCATTTTCACTATTTGAAAAAGATACAGAATATTGTTCAATTTACTTTAGGCTTCAGAAAAATAAATAAATACATAGCTAAATATAAGCAATAGTCTTAATGCTACCAGCAATCATCCCAGGTAAGGCTGCAAAAGTATTTCCTATAGCACCTCTTGTTTTAAGCCAAATTATTTTGTCTATTTGAAAGGGTCGAAAGCTCTTTTGGGTGGGAAGGGGCTTGAAAAACAAATATGGCAGTCTTCCTATTCACTATTGCAACCCAAGAATTTATTTTGCTTAAGTCTGAAACTTCAAACTTGTGACATAGATAGCTCTTGTCACATAGGCTGTGCCTTACAGTTGATATTTGGGAACTGTGCAAGCCAAAGACATTCAGGGCAGTCATTTGACAGGATTACTGGCTGAAATCAGAAAAGTGTATGGTTTTTGCTGATTAATGTACATTTGCAAAACTATAAAGCCTGACTTCCCAGTATTTTACATGTTGTATAGTGGTTTGCACGCATCCAAAATGAGTGTAAATGAGGTACTGGATCAGAATGATGACATTTGCAACCTACTTTGCTTAGGTAAAGACTTTATGATATGCACTTGTAACAGGGGGCCTTCTCTGAGGCCAATCTACCAATGCCCTGCCCACCTGTTCTGGGCCAACTGCCTGCCTTCTCACCTGCCATGCCTTGTTGTTATCTAATTAAGTTGTTAATTAGGTGGGAGGCTGCCCATTTTCTTGCCCCGATGCCAGGGGGCGCTATCTGCAGCTCCATTCCTCCCCTATACTACAGCCCATGCCTTGCAGATGGTATCCACGTACGTCAGTCTCACCGGCCCCACACTGGGCCCCAGAATCATCCAATTAGAACCCCTCTAAGATCCCTCCATTCAGGCAGCATACCCCGCTCTCATTCTGGGCTTCCTAGCTCCCTGAAACTATTCCCCTCTCAGGGATGGTCCCCCCTGGACCTTTGGCAACACAGGCCCCAGCCTTGCCTCCAAGGCCAGTTGGAACCCTAGGCCCTCAGCTCCGGGCATCCCTCATGGTGGGCCTCTAGCCCTTTTGACCCTTCTGGTCCTGGCCCCAGCATTGACCAGTCAAGGGTTCTCTTACTTAAGACCTCTGCACCTCCAGCCCACTCTCTCTCTTGGGTCCGCCTTATTGACCCTATTATGGGGTGACCCACCCAGTTGCAGGAGCTGGGGTTATTAATGCACCCCAACCCACTTTTCACCAGGGTGTTAACTGGCCTGGCATTTCCTGGGGACTCCCACACCACTGGGAGTCCCACCAGGCCACCCACGCCTGGCAGGGTGCAGTTTTAGATTATGCCTAGGACCAGGAGCCTCCAAACCATCCCTTACAGCTCCTCCCTTACCTCCAGGATGTTTCAAGCAGCGTTGCAGCCAGGCGATGTTACTGCCTGGCCTGCCAGCAGCAAAATGCTCTGTTTATATAGGCAGCCAAAGTTCTAAATGGCCCCTGCAATCAAGCACCTACTGGCTGCTTGGCTGAGTCCTTAAAGTGGCAGGCACCAACAGTGCCCTGCCACAGCAAGGTTGTAGAAAATCAAGACCTTATACTAGCAAAAGAATTATAAAATGCAACAATTAAAGTCTCAACTCCACTCTATAACATATAAAGATAGGGTGGGTTTCAAAATACTAAATTTCACCCAGATTAAATCTGACATGGCCATGCGATACTTCTCACGACTATAGATTTCTCCACAGTGTCTCCCTCTCCTTCCACCCTTTTGGAGAACGACTTATTTTGAAACTCTGCTTTGAGCTCAGTGTGGGCCCCAATTAAGTTATTTCTGAAGTCAATGGAAAGATTTCCAAACAACTCAAGGGACTCTGCATCAGACCCAGAGAGGCAGAATTGCAAAATGCCTACCATACATAATTGGGGCTGTGCTGAGCTAAAAGCAAAGTTTTTAAAAAGAAGTCATCCTCCAGACAGAGTAGATGGAGACACACACACTATGGAGCGATCTACTGGTGGTAATGGTGAGAGGTGAAGTGTCACATGACTACATCAGATTTAATTATACAGATGGGTGAAATTTACTATTTTGAAACTGAGGAAATTCTCACATTTAAACATTTCCCTCTGGTTCTGGAGAAGTAGTAACACCCCCCCACCCCTCAGAAAAAAAAAAAGATAGAACCTAATCTACATATACATAGTGTCAGAGAGGTTCCAAACTTCACCTAAGCTCTCCATAAAATTAGTTCTTATCTTGAAGGGTTCCAAAACTGCTCTCGAGCATAGTGACCCCAAACACTGGGCTGGTATTTTTGCCTAGAATAATTTTTGCAATATAAATGTTATTTCTTAAAAATAAAGAAAGAAGACCAACTGTATTTATCCAGATCCAACATAACTTCACATGTACAATCTAATTATTGGGAGGTTGTCTTAATTTTGTTGCACCATTAATTGCATGAAGGTGTAATTAACTGATTAATCATATTTGCCAGGGCCCAAGATTCTCAACTTGTTTTAAGCATGTGAGATTCATTCTTCTTTTTAATATTACATAAATGACACAAGAAGAGATTGCTATAATATGTACCAAAAGGACATTTGGAAGGAACAGGTTCAAGCAAAACATTAATTTGCTAGTATTACTGATTTGTGTTTAATCAAAGAGTAAGGGAATCAGATATCGTAGGTAAAGCTGTGCCACTAAGGATAAATATATATATATGCAGATGATGGTTGAAGGGATTACAGCAAATTTTATTTAAGGTATCTAACATACCTATTTATAGGTCACATAAGAACTAGTGTGAACAGACTAGCTAATTTAGTTCAAAGCTGCTCTTTAGAAGTAGTGCACAATTACACCATATTTGCCACATCAAATTAGATGATTGAAACATCTAAGTGGTAACCTTATTCTAGTGATAACCACTGACTCTCTTGAGGAAGACAAATCCTCCAGCAATATAGTTAGATATAACTTAGTTTTCCTTCTCTTCTTACATAATGCTAAGGCACCATAATGAGGCTTAAGTGGATCTTAAGCAGCACACAAGCCTTGAGAAGGGAGCCCTAGAGAGATGAGTTAATTTCAGATAATAGCCAGGGTGCAGATAGCTTCATAAATACAAGAAGGACTCGCTATCACTCCTTTGCCTAAAGGAAGCAGACTTTGCAGGTTAAAGCAGTTACAATATTGACTTCTGATTCTGGGCATTTCCTTAGTATAACTTGCCTTATTTATATTATACCTACCCAAACTCACCAGTGGTGATCAAAAAGAAACACTCTTGCAGAAGTCTCAGCACACACATAAACATCCAGTACAAAGAAAGCCAATCTTCCCACAGGAATGACTGTAGTTAGAGGGATGAAACTGAGCAAACTAAGGGCTTGTCACAGCACAGCCTCCAAAACACATTCATCACAAAACCTATACCACGGCACTTATTCAGAGACCGTAGATGGCTCAAACACTAAGAAAAAGCTTGCAATATATAATTGTGGTATAAGGTGACTCCTGACTTAATAATGACAATCTGGTTTTGGTGTACTGCCATTTGGCTTGTGCTGTTTTTATCTTACAATAGTTATTTAATTGAGTATTCTTCATTCACCCCTCTGGTATTAAAATACCTCTGATTGGTAATTAAACATTACTAATCAGAGAGAACAGTCTTAGGTTTTACAAACCTGTAAACATGGACTTTATGGCCAGTAGTTGCTCTGGGTTACCAGAAGTCCTAAACGAATCCAAATAACAATAATCCCTAACTACATTGTAAACTACCAACAGGTAATATTAAGTAACTCAATTGCACTAGGTTATACCTATCCTGTTTTGCTCATCTTAACCATGGTTTACATTATTGCCCTGTGCCTCCTCAACTTTGTTGTAGCAGGGCTACTTCCTTTGTAAAACATGGACTATTTAATTTATAGATCTTTATCTATGAAGAATGTGTCAGGTTTTTTCCAGGGCAATGCGTAAAGGGTGCACGCAGGTGCACGTACACCCCTTGAGTGTGGCAGTGCACTCCTACAAAAAAGGGGTCACTACCCCCTACAAAAAGGGAGTTGCTGCTCGCCATCCCCTTTTTCAGGATAACAGTTAATTCATTTTTCATTTCAGGTCCATGTTAAAAATGAATTGTGTTAGATGATGTGCTGCAGTTTGAGAGATACATTATTGCTTAGTACAGATTTTGCTGAGAAGACCAGACTTGCTCATTCACAGTAGGATTGCAAGTTGGATTGACACCAGCACTGCAAACATTGTATTTTTCCCATTAATCTAAGTTGTCACCCAACATGAATTGGGGGTGGGAGCAGGAGGCAGAGGAAGGGTCAAGCTTAAGAGAAGTTAAATAGTGGAAAGGGAATATGAGAACAAAGTTGTACAGTAAACAGTATATGGAACTAGGTATCCTTAAAGATTTATAAAATGACAATTTTAGGGCATCTCCAAGTCGTTTATGAAAACAAAAGCTAGAGTCCTCTTTTTCTCTCTTTCTTAGCTAAATATAAGACTCCCAAGGCTACTGAAGCAGATTGTAAACTTTCTTTAATGGCATACTTTCTGCTATAACATGCAGTTCTGAGGCTTCTAAGGAGAACTTGAAAGAGGGGAAGATCTATGTTTAATGGTTAACTTAATTAATTTAGAAGCTTCCTCCTTGGAAAACAAATCTTACTTTATGCGCCTTTTCTGCATCAAACTGTAGGAAGAAGTTCAATAAGGGTCATTAGGTTTTTTGAAGTTTACTCCCACATTCGTTTTACAAATCCAACCCTATAAACACTTAATCATGTACTAACTTTTACTCATGGGAGTTTGCTTTTGTCAGCGAAGCAAGCAGGTATGATTTTATAGATGGAATGTAGCAAACGCACAATATTTGGCATCTGATGAAACCTAACTGATATTTGGGTTAGACAATGCAACACATTTCCACTTGACACTTAAATTAGTATTTGAACAAGTAAACGTGTGTCCTATAACTCATGATTGTGCCACTAAACCATCATGTATGTCCTCAAGACTGTAATTGGAAGGGGGACAAATTCAGTCATAAATACACATCATGGCTTAGATTATTTCTGTAGATAATTTACAATCATGCTGCAAATGGGAACAGGGTGCAATACCTAGAAGCCCATTCTTTGAGGTATTGTAAAGCCTTGGGTGTAAAGCCTAAGAAGTACACCAAGAGGCAACAAGTGTGTCTGTTCTGTTACAGATCAATTCTGTAACAACTGCAAGATGTAACTCATCCAAGACATTCAGTCATGCTTCAGCACTTAGAATGTTGTGCCATTTTCCTTACAAAGTTACCAAGGACTTGTGTTTAAATTACTTTTCTTTAAACTGCATAGTGATAGCCTATTCAACTATTATGAACTTAGTACGCAGTTTTGTCCCCCTTTGGGGATACATAGATAGAAAAAAATGCAGCCATGGCTAACAGAGGAAAAGTTTTTAGCTCAGATGATAGAAGCTCAGCTTTAAGACAGACAGTGCATCTACAAGTGCTACTATCATGAAACAATAAACTCTGGCACATTTACTGCCCCTGAGAACTGTGTTTGAGTATGCACCTGGGACAGGAGCAGCCCCAGTTGGCAGGGGGCCTGGGGCATCAGTCTGCCAGCCCAGGTTTGCTCTGACCTGGCTCAACATGATGCAGAGAGGCTGTCTAGGGCACTAGCCGGAAGGTGGCCCCCACACTGAAGTGTCCTCACATCTTAGCTAGCCCCATCAACACATATGCATGTGTTCCTGTGCAGTAAAGAACTCTGCTGCAGAATAGTATTTGTATTTCCAAGTACTAACCTGCAATGGAGTTACTTAGTTTCCTGCAGCCTACTATCAGTTCACGTGTAGATGCTGAGCTAGTTAGGTCACTCCCCAGTAAACATTTTGTGTAGATGTGCCCAGAGGGTCCCGATTTGCTCCTACTGCAGAGATAAACAGAATGGTGTTAAAAGTGGAAACCTGATCCTAAACCAGTTCCATGCCCAAGTGTCATGTTATATCCACAGATCCTGGAAATCTAGACCCTCAAGTGGAGAATGAACATTATTTGACATGCACAGTTTCACACAACAATGGTAGACAAACATACCACCTTTCCCATTCCCCCCCAGGACCTCTTATAACTACCTGCTGTAAGAATACTGCAGAGTGGTGGCAAAGTGCTCAAGAATCTGTATATAGGCAGCCATAATTTCAGCTGAGGGAGAGCTCATAAGCCTTGCCATTGCTCAACATGCCACTTCCCATCTTCAAATGTAAAGTGATAGAATATTGTCAAAATTAAGTATAAAAGCAGTAAAAAGAAATAGTGGGTAATGAATGGCAGTACAATGCAAAATCAAAACAAAATACAACAGTTTCTTCTCATCTCCTAAATTGATAAGAAAATTAATACAGCCAACTAATATATCATTAGGGCCATAGTTACCATCAAATTTCTATCTGGTTCAGAGCAGTAAAGGTCACTACAAAAAACTCAAGCATTGACTTCAAAATTATATCTATTCAGTGATTTTTTACCTTCCCAACTCCACATGCAGTTAGCTGTCAGTATGTTACTTTTCCCCGGGTTTTAACAAGTTATTTACTACTCCACAGGGCAAAATACACTTTGAAAATAGTGACAAAGCTTGGCATTAATCTGATGCAGCCATTTATCCATTTTGAAACTGGAACAACATTCAGTCTTAAAAAAAGGTTGTTTGTTTTTTTTTAAATGACCCAAAACAAAACAGCAAAAAGGAACAGCCTAGCGAAACAGACATGCCCATAGAACATGCAGCTACCAGCAAAATACTCCAACAGCAAAATGATTGTGGCTATAGCACCCCAGCAGGCCTTGTTCACCTAGCAGTAATCCTCAGCAGCAGATGATTAAAAATAAAAGGCAAAAAGAGCCAAAGATAACCTTTCAATGCGCCCCCCCCCGACACACACTTACATACCTGCAAAAATTGCATCCTCTCCAAACAAAGTGGCAAGCTCCCAAATAAAAGAATAGCCTAACAGAAACAGACAAGTATAGATTGCTGTGGTGTGCCTTTTCTTTTAGCACACTGCCAAAACATCTCCCATACAATGACTATGTAGATGTACTAATCAGAAAATAATCTAAGGTTCAACAGTCTCTGTGCCCCTATATTGTGGAGTACAGGAATTTCACCCTAAACCTTTCCTCTATTAACAAGTTTGTTTAGAAGCATCTCTCAAATCATTTATTCATCTCAGTGTGGAAATAAATGCCTAACATTTGTAACAAATAGCATGTACTCCATGTGTAGAGTATTCTGAAAGGAATGTTGCTCACAATCTCCATTTTTAAAAAATACTAAAACAGAAAGATACAAGGCATACATTTTTGTATATATTTGCATAAAATGGAGGCATCGTTGTGTCTCAAGGGTTAAGTTTGAGTTGAAACTTTCCTTTTAAAGCAAGGATCCACCTTTTATGTACAGGGGAGTGGCAAATCCTTCCCTAATGCCACATCTCCAATTCTTAGGCTAGGTACACACTTTCAAAATGCCAGAAGCAGAATCAATTTAAGTTACACGGTTTTCTGTAAGTGGCATGGTTTAGATTGGTAGAGAACAGAACACACATTTGCCCTTTGGTGTGTATGTGGTGGGAGGGACGGGGGAAACTTTAGACTGGGTTCCACCATTTTTAAACCAGTCTGTGTGCACTGAATTATGTCACAACCCAAAGGGTGTGATTTTTGTTTTTGTGTGCTTCGGCACTGCTAAATTGTTCCCGCTAAATTATAGCTTCTTTGCACGGTGGAGTTTTCTGCTGCAAAAGAGAACCCCGGTGCAAGGGAGAATTTCCTGCCAATTTGAAGCTTTCTTTGCAGGGTGCATTTCTTTGTTGCAGCACAGAAATGCTCATTGCAAAGAGTTCCCGCCATTTGTATGCTAATTCGAGTCCCATTATTGGGCAGTTTTAAATTATTCACACGTGGCGGCTAGTGATTGGCTTGCTAGCCGTATAAAAGGCTTGAGTGGTTTCCGCCCAAGTTGGAGGACTCCACGAACACCGGGAGGAGGGGACTTCATCCTGTGTGACGATCCTTAACCGCTGCGCATCCTTACGGACCCAGTGCATTTCAAGCAGGCAACCGAGGTCTGATCAACCTCTAGCCTCTCCCCATCGCCGATCGCAGCCTAGACGTATCCCTTCCTGCGCGCAAAAGAGCCGGACCCATGGAGCCTAGCAAACTTCATGTGAGTCCTTGCCAGATGACCAACCTCAGAGCTCTTCTACCCGGGTTCGAGTCCTGCAGGTTTATCTTCCCATCGCCGAAAACCCCTTGCGACGTACCCTCGTGCCCTGCAGGTTCGAGTTTTGTTTTGTTGTCTGTCTGTAACCGCAACTCAAGCAAGTTTTCCAGCCTACACCACTGCCATCTCGGTGTAAGTAAACAATCTTTTAAACTACCGCTAAGCGTTTGTGCCTAATTCCAGCTCGACGGCCTTCCCTCTCCGACCCGGCGTGCCCGGGCTGCTGGCCACAGCCCGTGTGCAGCATGGAAAAGGGCTCGGGTCGCTCCCGGCCCGCACAAATTACTGTTCTGTTATGGGTATACACTAGGTTCCAATCACTTATACTGGTAAAAATATACCATCTTTACCTGACCTTAGGTATACATATTTTGAGAAGTTATAAGTAAATTGCTTATTTAGTTTAGATCTTAAAATCTGTTTAAGATGGATCTTTTAAGAAACCCAATAGCAAACTCCAGACTATTTTTTCCTCCTTAATTAGATTAAGAAAAATTCTAAAGTATTGCCTACAATGTAGTCTTTACAGTCTGGAAGAACAAGGGGATAGACACATCACCTGTGTTAATGGATAATCCAGTTGATAGAGCTACATGAGGGGATCAAAATTAGAGTCCAAGTCAAATTCCTAGGCAGTCAGCAAGATCCATGCCTTTGGTCAAGGCAGTGTCATAAAATTAGGAGTCAAAGAATCTAGGACACTCGAACAGAATAAGCTAGAGGAGGGAACCAGGCTCAGGGACCCCAAGGACAGCTGCTCTAGGTTGTAAAGCATTGAACCTGGGCAGCCAAAGCTCAAACGCACGTCCTGAACTTACATATTAGCCTCAGTCTAGGCTGTAGGTAATGACCTTGATCCTTGCAGATGGTGCCACTCTAAAACCAGGTGCCCTGATAAGGATGCAAATTGCCTTCTAACAAATATTGAAGATCTATTATAAAGTTTCCCTATATCTTAAACTTACTGAAATAGCTGTGGGTGCTTTGTTCAAAGATTTTTTTTTAAGTTAACAATACTTCTCCCTCCCCCAACATCTGACCTTATCATAAGTGAAATCTGACATATAACAATGTTTTGATAGAGAACTCTATAGAGGATTGTCCTTTTTCAAAGTGGCCGTCTTCTCCCACTGCTCTTAGAATGACCATGTGGTTTTGCCTCTTGCCAACATCAGCAGACAACACCACAGTTTGGTGTCCCCAGGGAATTGGAAGCAGCAGCTATTTTGGAAGAGGTCAGGATCTGAAGAAAATGTCTCCAAGAACAATGAGAGAGAGAGAGCCCTTTTGGAAAAAAAGCAATTCTTAGCATGTTTGCTGAAGTGGAAAATTTGTGCAACAGTATGCGCCTTCCACCTCAAAATAATTACTTTTGTATTCCCAAGAGGCTTCCCACCCCATTCTGAGGACTGGTGTTGCAGAAGAAGTTAGGGGAAAGAGGGAGGGTCACTGACTTATTTTTCTTAATAGTGAAGGAAGCAGCAGAGATGCCCTGAGCTATGTAAGTTTTCATTGCTGGTTGTTTCTCTCTCCTGAACTGGCATACTGGGTCCTTTCTCATCCTCTTCCATACCTCAAAATCCAAATATCTCCTGCATCCTGAGATGCGGGCTTCTGCAGCAGCTGTTCTTCCCTAGGAGAGGAGGAAGGCAGCCAGAGGCAATTTCCCCTGGGAAGTATGAACAATTGTGACAGTTGGAATTGCTCACATCATTGCAAGGCTGGCTCCAGCCGCAGCCAAAACTGCAGTACTGTAAACGACAATGCTGCATGTGTGTGTACATAAGCACACATGAATGCATGTATTGGTAACTATACTGTTCTGACAGGAATAGCAATTAAGGATGTGGGTGCAAGTGAACATAAAATGGACAAATTAAGAGAAATTTAAACAACAAATGATGGGGGGAAACCGGGACACAGTCCCAGATGTTCTATGTTATTCTGGCAGAACAAAATAGCTGGGACAACAACTCAACTTGACACAATTCTCTGGCTGCTATTCCATAGAATCATAAAACAGCCACAACATATTGGTAAACCTTGGCCATTAAAGTTAATTAAAAAACTGATTTGAGCTTAATATTTCCTGTTTTCAAAGACTGAATGCCACATCCTTGAGGTTCTTGCTCAGGGATTATATATAATTTAATTAAAAACCTGAAGAGCTCATACAAAACTATGTGAAAATGGGTTTGCAAGTCTATAGCAGTTATTTACAGTAATATGCATCACAGGGACCTTGCTATTATCCTCAAATAAATCTGTATAGACCATGAAAATTCATAGTTAAGGTTAAACATAAAAAGAAATCCAAACATAGAATCACAGAAAAGTAGAAAAGTACAGTCAGAAGAACCCTCCAGAGGTTAAACATAGGCCTGTGTGAAGCAGCTAGTATTCGCTTTGGATTTGGATCTGGCCAATTCAGGGAACGGTGACTATTTGGTGATTCGAATCACTGGACTGAATCAATTCAGCCAAATCTGATTTGGAGATTAGGCTGCTGCTGAATCAGTCGAATCTCTGAATTACACAGGCCCATGCCCAGCCCGCTCTACCAGCCCAGACCCTCCTGGCCCCAGCTCCCAGCTCTTTGAAAAAACAAAAACAAAAACAAAAAAAACCCACATTCACTGACTGCTGCCAGGCAGGGGGGTGATCCCTGCTGCCCCATGCTGTATACAAAGCCCCGTGATCCCAGCCCCCCTGCATGGCTGCCCTGCCCACCCCAGCTCCCAGTCCTTTAAAAAAAAAAAAAAAAGCAAACGCAAAACCCCCATGACTCACTGGCTCCTGCCTGGTGTGGGGGCAATCCCAGCTGCCCCCCACTGCTGGGGGGGGGCTCTTCCATAAGCCCCCAGAAGCCCTGAGGCCACTACAGAAACTGGTTAGTGCGAGGGGGATTGCTTTTTTTTAAAAGAGCTCGGAGCTGGGGTGGACAAGGCAGCCATGTGGGGGCTGGGACAGTGGACGGGGGTCTGGGGGTCATGAATGAGCCAACCATACATTGGGGGGCAGTAGGGATTGCACTCCCACCTGGCAGTACCAACAATTGGGGCTTTTTTTAAGACAACCAGGAGCTGGGGCCAGGTGGGGCAGCCCCTGCCCCGCCCCCTACTTACCAGCATGGAGTCTGGGTCCAGCTCCCTGCTTCAGTGAGTGGGGACTGCCCAAATCACTGAAGCTCTCTGAATCTTTTCTGAATCAATTAGGAGAGCTTTGAATCAATTCAGACCTTTTAATTGGTCCCCTGATTTGGATTCAGAGATTTGCTCACTAAATTGGGCTGAATCTCCTCTGAATCGATTCTGCACCTGAAGCTTTGCACAGCATTAGTTAACCAATCTAACCATTACCTGAGAAATTTCATCCCGATCCAAACCATCCTATACAAATCAGTTGTCTAACCTATTAGCAAAACTACAGTGAACCCTGATACAACCACAAAACATAACACCCTGACCTCCCACAAGCAAAGCAAGGGGACAACAACGGCTAATGTCCTGCTGCTGTATAGATTGTCAATATGTGCTCAAGGGATCTCAGAAAGAGGGCCACTGACCCTTCCCTCCCTCCCGCCCCCAATCAATACAGAGGAAGGCAAAACCCTCCACCAGTCCATACCAGTATGACCATGGAGTAAAATTCCTTCCTTACCCCAAATATGGCAATTGGTTTGACCCTGAGTGGAGGAGTAGGAACTTCCAGGTTTAAATCCCAACAGGAACACTGGCATGTTGCAGCCAAAATCCCCAGTCTTGGATGCAGTCATTCTCCAATGCATCTGAGGAAGATAAAACCACACTTTCCCACCCCGAAACTCCCATGACACAGTAAGGGTTCCCAAAATAATCTTAACTCTTACCTATAGTTATGGTATGGGGAAACATGGGAAGGAATATAAAATCTGAAGTATTTTTAAAAGGCAGTTAAATCTGGGATTATGCATACTAATAATTCATATGACTTCATGGTGGATGCCTAGTGGATAGGTTTGATGCATTAGTACAGGAGGCTAGAAAATAACATGGTAGCTTTTGGAATGCCTGAAGAACAGAGTTAACTTGCAATACATGTTTCATGATTTATAGCAAGTACAATATTAGTAGAGAGAGAGTTCCGATGGTTGAAAAGAAGAGATGTACTTCTGCAAGGTTTAAATTATTTCCTTGTTTTCCTAATCTTCCAGTATTCTCAAATGTTCCACAGTGAATTTCATTGCATTTTGACTGCTAAGGCTGTGCATGTGTGTGGTAGTTTTTTGTGCATAGAGATCTGCATTTTTGTGTGCATGTGCGTGCACACATTAACATGTTTAATTTTAAAATGTGTAGCTGTCGAAGAGTGAAATTTTATCCAATGATTTTATTTACTATATTTACTTGAATGTAAGACAAGGGGTTTTTTTGCTCCAGTCAGCATGGGAGAAAATGCCTTTCATCTTATATTCACAAACAAGTGAACTGTATTAAATGCACTGTCTATCGCTGAACTGCTGCTAAAAACAGCATGTGCTCAATAGTGGAAACCACCTATGAAGTTGATTAAATGAAGCCAACACTGAACACAGCTATAAAACACATGGCCTATATTGGGCAAATTTGCCAATTGTAACTTTCTTTTTTGTCTGGCCCTTAAATAATACAGGCATTTGCTCCCCCCAGGGGGAAACTGGCACTAGGCCTGGAGGTACTGCAATCCAAGGCCAGCACAGGGAGGGCCAGAGCCAGCCCTGACACACCCCACTTTGTGCCAAAAATACTTGATCCTAGCCAAAAGGCCGACATGCTGTTAGGATTCTTTTAAAAAATACACACACACACACACACACACACACACACACACACACACACACACACCACCTAGCAAAAGCTATAAAGCCTGCAATCCCACTACAATAAATGCACCTGCGGACCCATGCTCCTGCATGCCTGTTTGCAGTCTTTTCCCTAAGCCAAACACACTGTCTTTTAGTCCTAGCCCCAATTTTGGGGTTTATATTCTCAGGTCATTCACTGTCATTGCTGTCACTGCCACTTTCACTGTTGCTTCTGCTGGCACCACTGTTGTCATCATGGCCATCTCCAGGTCTGGTTGTCTCGCTGTTCTCTTTGCTATCCCTGTCCACTCCCCCACTTGGGGTTGGGGGGAAGCTTTGAACAGCCTGTGCCAAGTGTCCTATTGCCAGGTGGAGTTGGCTGTATCTTCTCCATCCTCTCCCACCAATTTCTGGTAGTAGGACTGGAGTTCACACAGCAACATTTTAATACAGGCTGTTTCCTCAAGTTCTATGCATCTGTACATCAGGAGGGTCCTGCACTTCCACACGGCACTCCTGATGCAGGACACAAACTGGTCAAAGTGGGCTGCTGGGATCCCTTGATGGTTAGTCAGTTATCTGCACAGCACCACCTCCCTCATCATCAGCCTGAGCCCTGTCACCTCTTCGCAGATTTGGTTTAACTTTTTCCACACACCCTTGGTGTATAGGCACAGCCATATAAGGTGGCTGATGGTCTCTGTTGCACCTTGACAAATTTCCCTGGGGTCGCTGAGTCGAGTTCCTTGCCCCTCTCCATGTCTTCATGTTCTCACTGGGAATGTGGGGTGGTATATTAACCAGTTCAGGTCTCTGTGCCCTTTTGTAGGTCCTTGTTGATAGGAACCTACCACAAGGTAGGTTAGTGCAATCCATCTGAATACGAGATATGGTAGTGCCTATTGAGTACAGCCCCCTTCAGCATCAACTTTTTTCAAGTCATAGAAAGCCACTAAACTGCATACTTTTTGACTTTCTCTCTGTTCCCACAGCTGAGTTGTGCCTCCCTTTCCAATTTCCAATAATTCATAGATTTCATATATGTTTAAGGTTGGAAGAGACCTTAGTAGATCATTGAGTCTGACACCTTGGCCTGGGCAGGAAAGAGT